>NW_026728852.1:47500-77500 GCF_030272615.1 Cryptomeria japonica | reverse complement strand
TGATCCTGCATATTTAATTTCCTTCCTAAAAAGAAAAGCTAAAAAACACTCATACTGAGATTGCTTTGCAATTTCAATCAAACAGAAAAATCCTGGATTGTTCAGAATGAAATCAGTAAATCAAATTGTGAACAAACTTGAAGACAACATAGAGTTTTACTCAAAACCGATGGCCTGTATATTGATATTCATTTGAAGAGATTTTACAAAAGTTCTATTTCTCCATTAAACTTTGAAAAAGCTCAGATAATTTTCTGCAGCGTTTTCTTACAAAATTTTGTGATCCCTTTCCCTCTAGTCCTGGTATCCATTTATAACAACATGGATACACAAAGCTCCGGACTTCTCGAGGAGAGTTTGTTACAATTACTTCCAAAATTGATGTGATTACAATTTTTACGTAAAGCAGTTATGCGCTCTTTTTAGCCTCTGCAGTCTGTTCAACAGGTTGTTCAGTTGCAACCTCTTCTAGCTTTTCAGGGGTGCTCTCCAACTGCTCCGGATCATGGGTGGAATATTTAACTCCCCACTCATTGTATGTCTCTTCTGTCGGCCATGAAAAACTAATCACATCATTTTTAACTTTAGTCAACCTTTTCCAAGAATTTCTCAGTTTGTTGACTTCTAAGTTAAGAAAACTATAATGTGATTTAATTCTTTCTATTTCCTGTATGGTTATAACAAAGAAAGAGGTATCATCAAGATAGATGATTCCCTTGACCCTTGCTGACAACTTGGCTTTTATCTCATTAAGCCATATTTGCTTATCTTTCAGCTGATCCGGATTGGCAAAAATTCCTGGGAGCAACTCAAAAACCTGATCAGTGTATTCCTTCTTACATAAATTGACCTTCCTATCCACACTATCTACATCTGCAGCCAATTGCATTAAAACTTTAGCAACATCAGAGGTAGATTTTATAATGGGATTGGCCCTTGCTTCATCATAGGAAACACACATGAACTCTAAATCTTGCTCCCTAGGCCTCCATCTGTCAAAAATGGGTGTCAAAATGGCCTTATCTCTCCTTAATTCATTCCATATCTCCATGACCTTTCCCATTCTATTGTGAAGCAGTGAGGCATTTATAGTATCTGCAAAACTGGAGATTGTGGCTTTTATTTTCTCCTCATACTTCCCTGCATAAAAGGCCTGAGCTTGCTTTAGGCTCTCCAATTCTTGGGGAGTTATCTCAATCATTTGGGAGCTGGAAGGCGCAGGAGATGGTGGGAGCTCAGTAATGGGGCTAGTAGGTGAAGGTCTTGCAGGAGAAGAGGCAATCATCAATGTTGAAGACTCACCTTGTTGGTGTTGTCCCATCAGCTGGCTCTGCAATTTGGCAATGATGCTATCCTTGCCTCTTACCTCCTCCTTGGCACTGTCATAGGCCTTCAAAACTATTTCCAATTTAATCTAGAGGGCCTCCTTTTCTTTGGCTTCCTTCTCAGCCACTGCAACACTAAATTTTGTAGTTTCTAGCATAGTGCTAGCAGCCTCTACTACCCCTGTACTCTGTACTCTTTTGACCATCAATCCACCAAGGTGACTTGACCCTGAAGTGTCTTTACCTTTCTTGTCCTCATTTCTTTTGAGGGACCACATAACTAGTGCGGCATTTTCCTTACTGAATGTAACCCCTTCCATGGGTTTAGTCTCTTTTCTTACTGCATCTAGCACCAGAGCATCATCAATATTCCATTCTTGTAAAATGAGCACTCTAGCTTGTGCTACTAGATCCCTTCCGTATTCAGGAGTGATGGTTTTGAATTCTTCCATCATCTCCTATTTTATTTCTTCTTCCACTGAGGCTGGATTTTTGTTAGGCTACTCTGCCTTTCTTGTTTCACATCTAGCATTATATGTATCTATATGCTGCTTCCAGACAAATTGCATGAATGCTTCAAATGTAACAAAGTTATCATCAGCTAAAAAGGCACTACTAGCCATTTTTATCTCAGGATCCCACTCCTGGCCCTTAAGTTCAGTTGAGGTGATGTCCATTTGTGCTTCGGTGGGCTCTTCTGGCATCCCTTCTTCCACTTCATCATAAGTGTATGCAATTTCCCCCAAGCTGCCCAACTGTGAGAGGTATTCAGTTGCTGCTTGTTCATCTCCTATGTGGATAGGGGATTGGGATGGGGAATACAAGGGTGTATCTGATTGCACTTCCTTCCCCACCCTTTGCTTCTTTGGGCTGTCCTGGATGTCAATGACATCTTGCACCTTCCTCTTTCCTTTGGATGAAGAGGGCTCCCCTGTTGTAGGCACCAACACACTGTAACCTGATTTCTTATGGAGGGTGTAATCACCAGGAGGGATTGCTTTAGTGGAAGCTAACTTGCCCAAAATCATTCTAGCCTTTTCAGGGTTGCTCTTAATTACAGCTTCCCTCTTTTCTTTTAGTGTTTGCATCACATCTTCGAAGCAAACAATCAAAAATTTTATTTTTTCTTCCAATGGGAACAAGCTAGACAATGGGTCATAGCTAGCATCAAATTGATGCACAAAATCCAAGGCTTTCTTGTAAGCCACCCATTTTTCTTTCCTCAACTCCTGTTCATCTAAATCAAATTCATTCCTGATGAGGTCTTCAGGAAAGTGGAATTGATGAGGCCTACCTCTGCATGCTACCTTCTTCCTGAACACACCATTGTAGAAGTCCTCTGGATCAGCACATCTGGACACTGCAGTGGATAAATGGTAGGGTTTGAGGAAATCCTCAAAACAATTCCAGCCTCCCTTTGTAATTACAAATTGGTGGGCTATTGTAGCTGTAGGGAAAATAGTCCCTTTACCTCTGCCTCTTAGCTCTACCTCTTGTAGGCCACCAATTTGTCTAAGGATCTCAGCTATTCCCACTTTGAGAGGGACCTGGTATGGTAACAAAAATGGGGTGCCTCTGAAACCAAAAACTCTGAAAACCATGGAGACTAGATATAAGTACATGTCACCCCAGTTATGAACAATTTTGATGTTCTCTACGAATTCTTTTGGCCTTAGTAATTCCAAAAGAACCTTGGGGACTCTTGGGTTATCAGAGCAAAGCTGAGTCCTTATTTTGGATGCAAAATATTTATCAAACTTTAGGAAACTAGCATCCTCTCTGTCCCAGGACAACACAGTGCTCTATAGTTGTACTGGCATCTTCTCTCCTTCCTTCTCTTTTACCAGGTCCATTCCACTGGCGAAATAATCACCACCTTTGAAGAGGAAAAGGTGCATCAAGAATGAGTACCATCCGAATGGCCTATCCACCTTCCCATTTTTAATTCCTATCAACCCTCCATGGATAGCATCGGCAATATAAGAAGCATAATCAAATGTGATAGCAAGAGAAGGATTCAAAATCTGAACAATCATTAACAAGTAATGATTTTGCATATTTGCTTTAGCATCCTCTCCTAGAACTTGGCAAAGTGCCTGATACATGCCTTTAGCCCTTAAGGTAAACATACTCAATGAAAAAGGCTCTTGTGTGTTGGGCCCTACAACTGCTAACCCTCCTATTTTTAGGAAAAGTTCTTTAAGAGGCCCATTCCTAAGATGACCCCTCTGTGCACTGTACACTTGGGCTAATTGTGTGAAATTTATGGGTTCTAGGAAGTTTGTGAACTCATTGAGCCCAAACGCTATTCTCAATTCCTCTGCATTGATTTCTACAAGGGTTTTTCCATTAACATCCCGGATGCATCTCGTGACTGACTCATAGTTCAATGCCATTTGGGTTAACAAGTCTGTATCCATGAACACCCCTGGGACTACCAATTTCCTGACATCTAGTTCCCAAATGCTATTTTGAGGAATAGGAGAATTCCTCATTCCAAATCCGACTCTGAACAGCCCCAACCTAGACAGTCCAACTTGTGAGTCTTTTAACCAATTACCCTTGTCATATAATCCTTCTCCTATCTTCAGACGGGGAGCCCTAGGCACTAACTCTTTGGCCTTTGATGCCTGGTTAGTTGACGACGTCAACTGTTCTAAAAAATCATCACATACACTTCTTTCTAGATAATCAACCTTGCCAGAAAATTCCCTTTTAGGAGCCATTGGAAAATACAAGAAAATGAATACACTCTTAAACAATCCTGCAATACGAGAATGATTTTATCTAAAAGCCACACAAGAATTTCTTCAAAACATGAGAGAACCTGATGCTTGCTTGAAGGAAATTGCTCTACAACTGAACCGCTTGCTCTGTTTCGGAAAAGGATAACTCTACGTCTGCTCTTCTGCAAAAATCTTTTAAAAGATATCCTTACTTGGTTGTTAGGAAATCAAATGCTTGTACTCTGGGCCTTAACTATAACATTGATTCCGCATGCTTCAGCCGTCCCTTTAAAATTAAATTCATACGAGAATTCATATTTTAGCTCCAACGGGTCGCAGCCTTCCTGCAAGTGTCTCACTGTTAATTTCATTTTGACGGCTTTGTCTTTAGTATGGGTCCCCTTATTCTATTGGCTACATAATACCACGTGACATCCGACCATTGGCTTAGAAAATCCCTTCGCATTCCATTTTGATACTGGCCGAATGCCTCCCTTTATACTGTGACGGGCCCACATTTTTCCCTTTTGGCCATGTCATCATCATGACACGTGGATGGCCCTCGTTAACTCTCGCTATTTCACGGGCTTAAAGGGTGAGCACTTTACCCTTGCGAAATAGCGCGGGCCATTGGATCATCCTTTAAGTTGATCATTAATTAATCATTTGAAAAGGTTCTCAGGAATGGTGGGCCCGCTGAGTCGTCACTCACACCTGGCACCTAGTCACCTGCTGCGCTGATTTGTCACTCTGTCACTTGCCAGAAGAAAAACCATGGGGGCTCCACTTTCATTTCAACAGGTCTATCTCCCACGTCATCATCAAGACACGTGGACGACTGACACTCATTCTCGCTATTTTGCGGCCTTAAAGGGTGAGCACTTTACCCTTGCGAAATAGCGTCGACCGTCAGATCATCTCTGCAGTCGATCGGTATTTAACCCTTCGAAAAGGCTCTCAGAAATGGTGGGCCCACAGACACGTCATGGACATATGGCACCTTGTCACTTTCGGAGCTGACTTGTCAATTTCTCATTTGTCAAGCAGGAACCATAGGGACCCATAGTTTCCTTTTAGACCCTGTGTCATCAAGACACGTGGATGGTCCTTGTTCATTTTCGCTATTTCGCGGCCTTGAGAAGTGAGCACTTTACCTTTGCGAAATAGCATGGGCCGTTAGATCATATTTCAAATTGATCAGCATTTAAATCCTTTTAAAGGTTTTCAGAAATGGTGGGCCCATGGACACGTCACGGACATATGGCGCCTTGTCACTTTCGGATCTGACTTGTCATTTTCTTATTTGTCAAGCAGGAACCATAGGGACCCACAGTTTCGTTTTAGACCGCATGTCATCAAGACACGTGGATGGTCCTTGTTCATTTTCGCTATTTCGCGGCCTTAAGAAGTGAGCACTTTACCTTTGTGAAATAGCGCGGGTCGTTCGATCATATTTCAAATTGATCAGCATTTAAACCCTTTTAAAGGTTTTCAGAAATGGTGGGCCCATGGACACGTCACGGACATATGGCGCCTTGTCACTTTCGGATCTGACTTGTCATTCTGTCATTTGCTGGAAGGAGCCACGGGGTCTCAATAAATTGTTAAGAGCTGTCCCTGCCAATACTTGTGCCACGTGCTACCTTTTAACACGCCAGAAGAAAACCACAGGGGGCCCACTTTCTTTGACAGCCACATCCTTTACTTCCTCCGTCATGACACATGGACGGCTGACATTCATTCTCGCTATTTCACAGCCTTAAAGGGTGAGCACTTTACCCTTGCGAAATAGCGCCAACCGTCGGATCCTTTTTCAAGTTGATCAACATTTACTGGGCCCAACACTTTAGAACGAAATAATACAAGGCGAAAATTTTTCAAATAATCAACGTAACCGCCTAGGTTAATAACAAGGGGGGACACTTCCTACAACCCCACGACCCATGACCTAAGTGAAATAAAGTAACAACAAAATAGAAACTAGAGGGTTTAAAATAAAAAGATAAGGTCTAAAACTTAAAAAACCCTTAAACCCTCTAGGTTTAGAATAAAGCTGAAGCACTTGGGACTACACCCTATTCGAAAATTTTCAAGGTACCACAGCCAATTATGGGGAAAGAAGAACCCAATTTTAAAACAGTGATAACAGCGGCTCTGACTGGGGATGGTTGATTGCGAGATCAACACAAGAAAACTCAGAAACTCTGGAGAAACAGACCAAAACACAGACCAAAACCAGGAAAGTAGGAAAGAAAACAAAATATATACAAACAAAGGACCTACCGTGCATGGACATTAAGAGAAATAATGCTTCAGGAATTGTCCATGCACTGGAAATTCTTACATTTCATCATTCATATTCTTCAAAAAATATGAATCCTTACCATTCAGATCACAAACTATAAAAGGACCAATCCAGAGTGATTCAAATTTCTTATGCTTTCCTTTATCCTGCCCTTTTGCATTCCACTGAAGAACCATGTCATCAATTTGAAACTTCCTTAATGATGTCCTTTTATCAAAAAAATACTTTGACTGTAACTGGAGCTTCTGATTTTTCTTATGGGCGGAGGTCCTAAGCTCCTCCATTTCTACAATTTGGATCATTCTATTCTCCATTGGTTGAGATATTTCCATGTTCTCTTCCTGCAAAAACTTATACACTGGAAGAAAGTTATTTATTGGTAGTCTGGCTTGGGTACCATAAACCAACTCAAAAGGTGACATTCCAATGAATTTTTTAACTGTTATCCTATCTGCCCACAAGGCTAACTTCAATTTTTGATCCCAAGACCTCTTGTTTTCTTCTAAGATTTTCTTGATGATATTTAACAAGCTTTTGTTGCTGGATTCTGCTTGTCCATTCCCCTGAGGGTGATAAGGTGATGAGTATGACATGAGTATACTATGACTATTGCAAAAACCTACAAATTCTTCTGATCTAAAACACATAGCATTATCCATTACCAATTTTGCAGGTGTTCCAAATCTAGTCACAATATTATCCATCAGGAAATCAATGACAATTTTACTAGTAGCTCTTCTTGTAGGAATAGCTTCTATCCATTTGGTAAAATAATCTGTGGCCACTATAATCCATCCATGACCTCTTCCTAACTTCTCAGCAATTTCTCCAATAAAATCAATGCCCCATTGGACAAAAGGAGCTTCTACAAAGACTGGATTTAGGGGTAAGGCTCCTTCATACTTGAGCTTAGAAGAAAATCTTTGACATGGATCACATCTTTGAACATATGCATGGGTATCTTTAAATAAGGTAGGCCAATAATACCCAGCTCGTATTATCTTACCAGCAGTAGTCTTAGCAGAATAGTGACCTCCACATACTCCATCATGCATTTCAATCAACACCTGTTTAGCTTGGAAATCATCCAAACACATTAGCAATTCTCCATCTCTTTTTCTCCAGAAAAGATCACCTTGGATGAGCACATACTTTTGAGACTTGAGCTTTAAAGTTCTCTTTTGGTTGTGTGTCATTTCTTCTGGCAGTATGTTACCTTTCAATACTTGGATTATCTCTGTGTACCATGGTTGTTTCTCAATACTAGTAACCAAAGTATCTTTAACCTCAACATTGTGTACCTCTACATTCATGAGATTTGACTCAGTCATGAGCTTAGCCAAACCTAACCCTCTCACCAATTTAGTGATCTTTATTTCCAAATTGAACTCTTGAATTCTATTGATCCATCTACATCTCTTCCCAGTAACCTCAGACTGAGACAAAATATCTTTAACTACAGCATGTGGAACATAGGCAATAACATTTGCATTCACTAGATATGGCCTAAAAGCTTTAACAGCTTTAACCAAGGCATAAGCTTGTTTCTCCATGGTTTCATATTTTAGTTCTGCCACTTGCAAAGATTTACTATAGAAAGCTATGGGATGTTCATATCCTTCATTGTCCTTTTGTAGTAATACTGCAACCACCGTGTGATATGAGGCAAAGGAAAACAGAGAAAAAGGCTTACCATAATCTGGGGATTTCAACACTGGTGCTTCTTGGATTGCCTTCTTAATCTCATCAAAAGCTTTTGAAGCTTCTTGATCCCAATGAAACTTTGCGTCCTTCTTGAGCAACTTGACAATAGGCTTCACTATCTCCGCAAAGTTTGCAATAAACCTCCTGACAAAATTCACTTTGCCTAAAAAAGACTGGATTCCTTTCACATTTCTAGGTTGAGACACTCTGTTGATTGCTTCAATTCTTTCAGGGTCTATTCTTATCCCTTCCTTAGAAACTATGTGGCCCAATAACTTTCCTTCGGTGACCCCAAAATGACCTTTCTTGGGATTCAATGATACACCAAATTCCAAAGCTTTATCAAACACCTTCTCTAGATGTCCACAATGATCATCAGCTTTCTTTGAGAAACAAGTTAAATCATCTTGGTAAACCACCATAATGATATTTATGAATTCCTTAAAAGCCACATCCATAGCTCTTTGAAATGTAGCTCCTGCATTTTTTAATCCAAATGGCATTCTCACATATACATAGGTTCCCCATGGAGTAGTGAAAGTTGTTTTAAACTGTTCAGACTCCTTTACCAACACTTGATTATATCCTGAGAAACCATCCATCATGGATAAAAGATCACATCCTGTCACTCTTTGTAGCATTGCTTCCATATTCGGGGATGAATAATTATCTTTTAGAGAAGCAACATTAAGATTCCTAAAATCAACACACAATCTGATGTCTCCATTCTTTTTTCTTACTAGGACCAGATTAGAGACCCATGAAGAATGTCTTATTGGTTTGATAATCCCCCCTTCTCTCAATTTTGTCAACTCCTATTGCATTTTAGTTTCTAACAAGGGGTTAATAGGTCTCTGTTTCTGTCTAAAAGGCTTAGCATCTGGAAGTAAGGGAACTTCATGCTGAAAAAGATCTTGTCTATATGCCTTTAGGTCTTCATAAGACCAAGAAAAAACATGCTTATACCTTTTTCAGTAAATTGATAAGGTTAGTCCTAACATGAGGGGGTAGCTTCTTTCCAATATATACCAACTTGGGGGATGATTCTGTCCCCAGGTTGACCTCCTCCAACTCTTCTAACTTGGTGGTAGATTGCTGGTGTAAATGACTGTCATTATAACTAAACATACTTTCTAACTCCACCAACCCTTTAGGTATCTCGTTAGTTTCCAACTGGACAATATCATTTCCAAACACTGTCTCTTTGTCATCCACCACTTCCACCAATGCATTGCAATCAATTTTTTGTCCATCATAATCATCAACACATTGGATGAACCTAAGAATATCTTCATCATCAGCAAAAACTTGCCAATTGTATACATTATCAGGGATAGCGGGCCTAGCTTTTATTTCCACAGTGGAAATACCAGTTAGTGTTGCATCATCATTTTTTAAAGCAACATTAGCTAGGAAATTTGCCATAATATTTTTTTGTTTGCTCTATCCAATTGATAGAAAAGGCATCAAAATATTCAATAACATCCCAAACAGCATGCTTATATTGCTTCAATTTATGATTCTTGAATGCATATTTAGATCTTACCTGAAAGACAACCAGCTCTGAATCGCCCATCACTTTCAACAGTCGGATTCCATGCTTTTTTGCAACCTCAAGTCCTAATAACAGGGCTTCATACTCTGCAATATTATTTGTGCACTGGAATGCCAATAAGAATGAATATTTAAAAGTTATACCTGATGGGGATACAAAAAGAGCTCCAGATCCTTCTTTGGAGCAAGCTCCATCAAAATACATCTGCCACAATCCATACTGCTGTGCTTGTAGCTCGACTACAATTGGGTCAGTGTTCTTCAACTAAGGTGATACTGGCTGAAATCTGAAATTATCTAAATCCACATCAATCATACAATTAAGCATACTAGGGTCCATATTTTCAATTACCTTAGGAGCTCGTGGCTCCCTGTATAGTTTGACCTGATTGCCACCAATTGGAATAGTAGCATAAGACAAGTCCAATTGAACATTTCCCCCCACTGCTGCTGCCCACTGCCTAGAAAGCAACATGCCATAGTGGGGTTTAGTATCAGTGACAATAACATCCATTTTATAAGTAGCTTCAGGAAATGTAGCTATTTTTACTTCTACATCTTTCATTGTACCTATCACAGGCACTTCTCTGTTATCCATGGCATAACATTTCCCATACACAGTAGTTACTGACAATCCTAATTCTTTCATAACACCATAGGGCACTACATTAGCGGTTGCTCCTGAATCTATCATGCAGTTTTTAATTAACCGGTTATTGACTAGCAAAGTAACATAGAAGGGATCCACCTGAGAAGGCTCCTGAGTGATAGTGGTTCCAACATATACCTCTAGGGTTTGGAACTCTTGACCCTTTCCAACTCTATCTGAATCAGCGGGTAATACTGAGTCACCATCAGATATACCAGAGAATAGAGACAAAGCTGCATCCTTGTGTTCTTTAATCTTTAGTAATTCTATTAATGGGACAGTGACTTTTGTACTTTGAGTTGATTGGCCTTTTTCACTATTTCTGCCTTTTGTACATCACCAGCATTTTTGGCCTCTATGCTTCTAGGTAAGTCCTTAACTTGTTCCTCCTTTTCTTGACCAGCTCTAAGAGTAGCAGTAACATTGCTTGATGCCCCTTTCTTTGTGACTTCTTTTACAAACATAGAACCTGGTTCACCTTGATCAGTGTCTCTCTTGGTGCTTCTCAAATTGTAGTTATGTTTTGCTTTGGCGATTGCATCCTTAGTGAGATTTTTAACTTCTTCTTCACTAGGCCTCCTAAGATAAACTTCTTCATCTTCAATTGTTACCACATTCAATGTAGGATGCCAACCTAAGGCTAACTGTCCTTGCACTAACCTTTCATTATCCAGAACTAAACTGTATTCACTTTGCACAGATTCCTCATCACTTTCTATGATAGCTTCAAACATATTAATGTCAGGCTCTGCTTCTGGTCTCATGGATTCTTCCAGAGCTTGAGCCATTGCACACTGATGGGGAGAATGTAGTCCATCACAAGCAATACACTAGGGAGTATTTTCTATATTATTAACAGTTTTTCCTTTTAAGGGATCTGGTGTATCTTGACTTTGGGCGATTTTAGGCTTCTCAACTTGGGGCTTACCATCCTTCCAATTTGTATTGTATGGCATATCATGTAATCTAGGAGGTCTATCCTACCAGTTATAGTGGGGCTTATCATTTTTGTTGACCTTAGCAGTCAAATCTTTCATAGCAGTAACCAATTTTTCTATTTTATCCTCTTCTTTAGCAACTTTGTTAGGTTGTTGTTTGGTCTCATGCCATAATCTTCCATCTGTCCTTCTTCCTAATTTTCTAGATGCCTTTCTATTACTTTCTACATTTATGGCAATTTTAAAGGCATCCCTCAGGTTATGAGGTTTTTAATCTCTCAAGATATAAGCCATCTTGGAATCAAATGCATTATAATATGTATTAAAGCACATATTGTCATCTAGCCTCATTACCTGATACAATCTATGCATAGCTTTCTGGAATCTAACATTGAAATCAGTGACTATTTCATTTTCAGATTTTCTAATGTTATTGAACTCATTTAGCATGAAACTCACATTAGTCTTATCACCATACTGTTCTTGAAAGCAATTTTTGAACTCTTCCCATGAACCTATACTAGCTACTGGAAGACCTCTGTACCAATCTCTTGCATCATCAACCAGGGATTGAACAAACAGTTTCATAATGACATCTTCATCTGCTATCTCATAATCATTTATCAGATCCCCAAAAGATTTCAGATGTTCCTCAGCACTGACTGCATTGTTCCTAGCAAACTTATGGAGTTTGTCTCTTAGCTCAGTGGGAACATGATTTGGATACCCTGGGATCCCATCAAAAAATAATTGCCTATATTGTTCTAGATTAATTGGCCTTCTTTGAAAAGGGGAAACAGTACTATTATTTCCCATGATCATTTTAGCTTTTGGGATTGGGGATTGAGATGTTTGGGTGTACTATTTATTTGAAGGTATCTGACTTGCTGAGGCAATGTTAGTATGTACTGCAGGTTGAGTATTGACCTAAGGAAAAGAGATGTGTTGGGGATTAGGCTTGCTAAGATCTTCCGATGGGAATGTAATAGGGGGAGCTTTTAAGTAGTTTATCTTTCTTTTAACTTCCTGATTTGCTGCTTCTAACTTAGCCTTTTCCAATTCCATTTGGAGGTCTTCCTTTTCCTTTCTCATCCTTTCCATCTCTCTCTCATGTGCTAGGATCCTATGAGAAATCCCTTCTGCAGTTTTAGACTCTACTTCATCATCTACCCATATCTGTTTCCCTTTGTCTAAACTAACTTTAGGAAGCTGGGAGTCATTAGATACTTCCTTACTTGGCTGGGCTACTGACTTAGAAGCTGGTCTAATCTTAGGGATTAGGATCTCCCTAATCACTGGGCCTTCCTCATCACCTTTTTCCTTTTCCTTAGCAAGCACTTCAAGATCAGCTATCTATCTAAGAAACCTATCTCTCTCCATTATTTTGGCTTTAACTTCCTTTTCCTTATTTGCCTCTTTTTGGGCTCTCAGGGATATTAAATGATGAACTCTTTTGTTTAACTCTTCAATCTTTTGAGACATTTTATCCTCATCAGGATAATTTTCTTCAGAGTCTGATGCATTAATTTGATCTATGTCAATCAGACTAATGTTCCCATCTACTGTCCTAGGAACAGAGTGCCTAATTGCATTTGAACTAGTTCTATCTTTTGCAGAAACACTAACATGAGATAGGTCTCAACTTAAAATAGGTGCATCATCAATATTTCCAAACAATCCTGAATGGAAACCTAAAATATCATGCTCTGAATCTCTAGAAGATGAATTTGACTTTGCATAGACAGGTCGATCAGGCATCTTACCAGTATTGTTGCTTTTCTGCACCCATGCAGCATTTGATGGCTCATGCATCACAGATCTCTTCTGGCCTCTTTGTGACTGCTCTGGCAGACCTTCTTGCAAGGTTTCACGAGGATGTTTCTTCATGAATGATCTTGTCTTCTTATTTCCTTGCATCTTGCTTGTCTTTCTTTTAGAAAATTTATGTCTCACAAGGACTGGTTGAAAAGTAACAGAGTCGCCACCCACAAAACTATGGGAAAAATAAAAACAAGCAGTCTTACTCACAACAGAACAATACTCTCCACAAGTCTCGGCATAGATCTGTATCTTTATCTTTGTTATAACTGGTCCCCAGCAGAGTCGCCACTTTTGTTGTCCTCAAAATCTGATTCCCTTCAATGTCCTTAGAGTATTAAAACTGGGTGCAGAAGAGACATCAAAAGATAAGGAAATCTCAGAGACAACATATGACAAGGTTTGATTAAACCTTCTACACTTCAGGCATCTTTGGAGCCCAGGCGGGTATACCTTCGTGAAGTAACTTCACCATTTAAACAATAAATCCACAGCAAACCAGTCCAAAAAACCAGTGAATTTATTCACCTTGAAATCAACTGAAAACAAAGAATGGAACAATACTAAACTTCAACATTTTTTATCAACAAAGCATGCAACAAACAGCTTCGATTAATACTAGTGCTTTATCCAAGGCTACAGAGTCATTTAAACTCAAATAAAACTCCTGAAATAGAATATCTTTATGCCTCCCATTAGCTTGGTTTTCGCTAATCCTTGCATATGCCTAGCACTTATAAGAATTCAATCACTTCAAACTAAACTATGGTCCTCAAAATTTAAAGTTCATTCCAAAGAATTCACTGGTGTGAGTGATCCTGCATATTTAATTTCCTTCCTAAAAAGAAAAGCTAAAAAACACTCATACTGAGATTGCTTTGCAATTTCAATCAAACAGAAAAATCCTGGATTGTTCAGAATGAAATCAGTAAATCAAATTGTGAACAAACTTGAAGACAACATAGAGTTTTACTCAAAACCGATGGCCTGTATATTGATATTCATTTGAAGAGATTTTACAAAAGTTCTATTTCTCCATTAAACTTTGAAAAAGCTCAGATAATTTTCTGCAGCGTTTTCTTACAAAATTTAGTGATCCCTTTCCCTCTAGTCCTAGTATCCATTTATAACAACATGGATACACAAAGCTTCGGACTTCTCCAGGAGAGTTTGTTACAATTACTTCCAAAATTGATGTGATTACAATTTTTACGTAAAGCAGTTATGCGCTCTTTTCAGCCTCTGCAGTCTGTTCAACAGGTTGTTCGGTGGCAACCTCTTCTGGCTTTTCAAGGGCGCTCTCCAACTGCTCCGGATCATGGGTGGAATATTTAACTCCCCACTCATTGTATGTCTCTTCTGTCGGCCATGAAAAACTAATCACATCATTTTTATCTTTAGTCAACCTTTTCCAAGAATTTCTCAGTTTGTTGACTTCTGAGTTAAGAAAACTATAATGTGATTTAATTCTTTCTATTTCCTGTATGGTTATAACAAAGAAAGAGGTATCATCAAGATAGATGATTCCCTTGACCCTTGCTGACAACTTGGCTTTTATCTCATTAAGCCATATTTGCTTATCTTTCAGCTGATCCGGATTGGCAAAAATTCCTTGGAGCAACTCAAAAACCTGATCAGTGTATTCCTTCTTACATAAATTGACCTTCCTATCCACACTGTCTACATCTGCAGCCAATTGCATTAAAATTTTAGCAACATCAGAGGTAGATTTTATAATGGGATTGGCCCTTGCTTCATCACAGGAAACACACATGAACTCTAAATCTTGCTCCCTATGCCTCCATCTGTCAAAAATGGGTGTCAAAATGGCCTTATCTCTCCTTAATTCATTCCATATCTCCATGACCTTTCCCACACTATTGTGAAGCAGTGAGGCATTTATAGTATCTGCAAAACTGGAGATTGTGGCTTTTATTTTCTCCTCATACTTCCCTACATAAAAGGCCTGAGCTTGCTTTAGGCTCTCCAATTCTTGGGGAGTTATCTCAATCATTTGGGAGCTGGAAGGCGCAGGAGATGGTGGGAGCTCAGTAATGGGGCTAGTAGGTGAAGGTCTTGCAGGAGAAGAGGCAATCATCAATGTTGAAGACTCACCTTGTTGGTGTTGTCCCATCAGCTGGCTCTGCAATTTGGCAATGATGCTATCCTTGCCTCTTACCTCCTCCTTGGCACTGTCATAGGCCTTCAAAACTATTTCCAATTTAATCTAGAGGGCCTCCTTTTCTTTGGCTTCCTTCTCAGCCACTGCAACACTAAATTTTGTAGTTTCTAGCATAGTGCTAGCAGCCTCTACTACCCCTGTACTCTGTACTCTTTTGACCATCAATCCACCAAGGTGACTTGACCCTGAAGTGTCTTTACCTTTCTTGTCCTCATTTCTTTTGAGGGACCACATAACTAGTGCGGCATTGTCCTTACTGAATGTAACCCCTTCCATGGGTTTAGTCTCTTTTCTTACTGCATCTAGCACTAGAGCATCAGCAATATTCCATTCCGGTAAAATGAGCACTCCAGCTTGTGCTACTAGATCCCTTCGCTGTTCACGAGTGATGGTTTTGAATTCTTCCATCATCTCCTATTTTATTTCTTCTTCCACTGAGGCTGGATCTTTGTTAGGCTGCTCTGCCTTTCTTGTTTCACATCTAGCATTATATGTATCTATATGCTGCTTCCAGACAAATTGCATGAATGCTTTAGATGTAACAAAGTTATCATCAGCTAAAAAGGCACTACTGGCCCTTAAGTTCAGTTGAGGTGATGTCCATTTGTGCTTTAGTGGGCTCTTCTGGCATCCCTTCTTCCACTTCATCATAACTGTATGCAATTTCCCCCAAGCTGCCCAACTGTGAGAGGTATTCAGTTGCTGCTTGTTCATCTCCTATATGGATAGGGGATTGGGATGGGGAATACAAGGGTGTATCTGATTGCACTTCCTTCCCCACCCTTTGCTTCTTTGGGTTGTCCTGGATGTCAATGACATCTTGCACCTTCCTCTTTCCTTTGGATGAAGAGGGCTCCCCTGTTGTAGGCACCAGCACACTGTAACCTGATTTCTTATGCAGGGTGTAATCACCAGGAGGGATTGCTTTAGTGAAAGCTAACTTGCCCAAAATCATTCTAGCCTTTTCAGGGTTGCTCTTAATTACAGCTTCCCTCTTTTCCTTTAGTGTTTGCATCACATCTTCGAAGCAAACAATCAAAAATTTTATTTTTTCTTCCAATGGGAAGAAGCTAGACAATGGGTCATAGCTAGCATCAAATTTATGCACAAAATCCAAGGCTTTCTTGTAAGCCATCCATTTTTCTTTCCTCAACTCCTGTTCATCTAAATCAAATTCATTCCTGATGAGGTCTTCAGGAAAGTGGAATTGATGAGGCCTACCTCTGCATGCTACCTTCTTCCTGAACACACCATTGTAGAAGTCCTCTGGATCAGCAAATCTGGACACTACAGTGGATAAATGGTAGGGTTTGAGGAAATCCTCAAAACAATTCCAGCCTCCCTTTGTAATTACAAATTGGTGGGCTATTGTAGCTGTAGGGAAAATAGTCCCTTTACCTCTGCCTGTTAGCTCTGCCTCTTGTAGGCCACCAATTTGTCTAGGGATCTCAGCTATTCCCACTTTGAGAGGGACCTGGTATGGTAACAAAAATGGGGTGCCTCTGAAACCAAAAACTCTGAAAACCGTGGAGACTGGATATAAGTACATGTCACCCCAGTTATGAACAATTTTGATGTTCTCTGCGAATTCTTTTGGCCTTAGGAATTCCAAAAGAACCTTGGGGACTCTTGGGTTATCAGAGCAAAGGAGAGTCCTTATTTTGGATGCAAAATATTTATCAAACTTTAGGAAACTAGCATCCTCTCTATCCCATGACAACATAGTGCTCCATAGTTGTACTGACATCTTCTCTCCTTCCTTCTCTTTTACTAGGTCCATTCCACTGGCGATATAATCACCACCTTTGAAGAGGAAAAGGTGCATCAAGAGTGAGTACCATCCGAATGGCCTATCCACCTTCCCATTTTTAATTCCTATCAACCCTCCATGGATAGCATCGCCAATATAAGAAGCATAATCAAATGTGATAGCAAGAGAAGGATTCAAAATCTGAACAATCATTAACGAGTAATGATTTTGCATATTTGCTTCAGCATCCTCTCCTAGAACTTGGCAAAGTGCCTGATACATGCCTTTAGCCCTTAAGGTAAACATACTCAATGAAAAAGGCTCTTGTGTGCTGGGCCCTACAACTGCTAACCCTCCTATTTTTAGGAAAAGTTCTTTAAGAGGCCCATTCCTAAGATGACCCCTCTGTGCACTGTACACTTGGGCTAATTGTGTGAAATTTATGGGTTCCAGGAAGTTTGTGAACTCGTTGAGCCCAAATGCTGTTCTCAATTCCTCTGCATTGATTTCTACAAGGGTTTTTCCATTAACATCACGGATGCATCTCGTGATTGAATCATAGTTCAATGCCATTTGGGTTAACAAGTCTGTATCCATGAACACCCCTGGGACTACCAATTTCCTGACATCTAGTTTCCAAATGCTATTTTGAGGAACAGAAGAATTCCTCATTCCAAATCTGACTCTGAACAGCCCCAAGCCAGAGAGTCCAACCTGTGGGTCTTTTAACCAATTACCCTTGTCATATAATCCTTCTCCTATCTGCAGACGAGGAGCCCTGGGCACTAACTCTCTGGCTTTTGATGCCTGGTTAGTTGACGATGTCAACTGTTCTAAAAAATCATCACATACACTTCTTTCTAGATAATCAACCTTGCCAGAAAATTCCTTTTTAGGAGCCATTGGAAAATACAAGAAAATGAATACACTCTTAAACAATCCTGCAATACAAGAATGATTTTATCTAAAAGCCACACAAGAATTGCTTCAAAACATGAGAGAACCTGATGCTTGCTTGAAGGAAATTGCTCTGCAACTGAACCGCTTGCTCTGTTTCGGAAAAGGATAACTCTACGTCTGCTCTTCTGGAAAAATCTTTTAAAAGATATCCTTACTTGGTTGTTAGGAAATCAAATTCTTGTACTCTAGGCCTTAACTATAACATTGATTCCGCATGCTTCGGCCGTCCCTTCAAAATCGAATTCATACGAGAATTCATATTTTAGCTCCAACGGGTCGCAACCTTCCTGCAAGTGTCTCACTGTTAATTTCATTTTGACGGCTTTGTCTTTAGTCTAGGTCCCGTTATTCTATTGGCTACATAATACCACACGACATCCATCCATTGGCTTAGAAAATCCCTTCGCATTCTGTTTTGATACTGGCCGAACGCCTCCCTTTATACTGTGACGGGCCCACATTTTTCCCTTTTGGCCATGTCATCATCATGACACGTGGACGGCCCTCGTTAACTCTCGTTATTTCACGGGCTTAAAGGGTGAGCACTTTACCCTTGCGAAATAGCGCGGGCCATTGGATCATCCTTTAAGTTGATCATTAATTAATCCTTTGAAAAGGTTCTCAGGAATGGTGGGCCCGCTGAGTCGTCACTAACACCTGGCACCTAGTCACCTGCTGTGCTGATTTGTCACTCTGTCACTTGCCAGAAGAAAAACCATGGGGGCTCCACTTTCGTTTTAACAGGTCTATCTCCCACGTCATCATCAAGACACGTGGACGGCTGACACTCATTCTCGCTATTTCGCGGCCTTAAAGGGTGAGCACTTTACCCTTGCGAAATAGCGTCGACCGTCAGATCATCTCTGCAGTCGATCAGTATTTAACCCTTCGAAAAGGCTCTCAGAAATGGTGGGCCCATGGACACGTCATGGACATATGGCACCTTGTCACTTTCGGAGCTGACTTGTCAATTTCTCATTTGTCAAGCAGGAACCATAGGGACCCTCAGTTTCCTTTTAGACCGCGTATCATCAAGACACGTGGACGGTCCTTGTTCATTTTCGCTATTTCGCGGCCTTGAAAAGTGAGCACTTTACCTTTGCGAAATAGCGTGGGCCGTTAGATCATATTTCAAATTGATCAGCATTTAAACCCTTTTAAAGGTTTTCAGAAATGGTGGGCCCATAGACACGTCACGGACATATGGCGCCTTGTCACTTTCGGATCTGACTTGTCATTTTCTTATTTGTCAAGCAGGAACCATAGGGACCCACAGTTTCCTTTTAGACCGCGTGTCATCAAGACACGTGGATGGTCCTTGTTCATTTTTGCTATTTCGCAGCCTTAAGAAGTGAGCACTTTACCTTTGTGAAATAGCGCGGGCCGTTCGATCATATTTCAAATTGATTAGCATTTAAACCCTTTTAAAGGTTTTCAGAAATGGTGGGCCCACGGACACGTCACGGACATATGGCGCCTTGTCACTTTCGGATCTGACTTGTCATTCTGTCATTTGCTAGAAGGAGCCACGGGGTCTCAATAAATTGTTAAGAGCTGTCCCTGCCAGGTCATCTCCACCTGCGACCCGACTCATCTTTGGGGCCCACTTTTGAACCTTTAATCCTAACCCGCTGACTGTGGTGACTTGTGCCACATGCTACCTTTTAACACGCCAGAAGAAAACCACAGGGGGCCCACTTTCTTTGACAGCCACATCCTTTACTTCCTCCGTCATGACACATGGACGGCTGACATTCATTCTCGCTATTTCGCAGCCTTAAAGGGTGAGCACTTTACCCTTGTGAAATAGCGCCAACCATCGGATCCTTTTTCAAGTTGATCAACGTTTACTGGGCCCGACACTTTAGAACGAAATAATACAAGGCGAAAAATTTTCAAATAATCAACGTAACCGCCTAGGTTAATAACAAGGGGGGACACTTCCTACAGCCCCACGACCCATGACCTAAGTGAAATAAAGTAACGGCAAAATAGAAACCAGAGGGTTTAAAATAAAAAGATAAGGTCTAAAACTTAAAAAACCCTTAAACCCTCTAGGTTTAGAATAAAGCTGAAGCACTTGGGACTACACCCTATTCGAAAATTTTCAAGGTACCACAGCCAATTATGGGGAAAGAAGAACCCAATTTTAAAACAGTGATAACACTCCAAAACAATCATTTAATACATATAAAAGAATTAAGTAACTGAAATAGCATACATTACAATGTTTCTTTGCTTTACAATATTCGAAAATACATGTTTTCACAAAAATTACATCATGAGTTAAAATGTTACAAAATGAAAGTTACATAAAGTTTCGATTCAAGACCTCAAGTTTCCAACTGAAAAATGGTTACAAACAAGAGTTGGTACATGAACCACGAACCAAGAACATCAGCGAAGTCCTTCCTTGCCTGAAGATACATTCCAGTACATCTTATGGGAAGTGACACTACCACCTGACCATGTGATTCCGAAAAGGAACCACCCCACCATGCTAGAGATAGTAGATAACCCTCAAGGAATTAAAATAAGACAAGTATGAAAGGACTACAAGACTCCACACACATCCATGTGACTCAACTCAAAAAACACTAGTGACTCTAAGGAGAAAGTTTCATCACATGTCTTACAGTGGTGTAGCATCGTAAATTGTACGCACTTGCTAGGGTGGTACAATTTCACACTTGGTTTAGCACCCGCCTTGGCACATTTTGCATTTTGCATTGCATTTCCCCTTCAGCACTTAATTAGGTCTAAGGTTCTGTTTTTATTATCTCCCATATCATAAAGTTGGGCCCTTTTCATTAAAGTGTGCCTCTTTTATTTTATTCCTCCAATACATCATTTAATCAAAAACCCTAATTAGGTCCTATTTTGAACTTGGGGGCTTGATTTCGGGGGTCAAAACATCTCGAAATCACCTGTAACTTCGGGATTCTCTCTAAAATTATCATATCCGACGAACCTAAAAATTTGGTGAAAAGTTGTTAGGACCATGGCGCCCGGAGTGCACATGGTCCCCGACATTTTTCCCGAAATTTAAGGAGTGCAATCCAATCATAAAATAAAGCTTAACCCCAGGAAATTGGTGGGAGATTCAATCTCTAGGTTGGCCAAAAGTTGAAATTAAGACCTAGGGTTTTATATATAAGAGCTCTCTTTCTTCATTTGAAAGGATCTAGAATTTTGGTTTAAGGGGCCTTTTACACAACGAAATAGCAGATCTTTGAAGACTTCAACAACATTCAACATCCACCCATCAAGCATTCATCAATTTCATTCATCCTTTTAGGGCTTTGAAGATATTGAAGAGCAATAGGGGATCACCAACTGAAGATTGGCTTGTACCCCTCCCTTGGGGTTGGGTATGATTTCATGTTGTTTTCATGTCTTTGCATAAGCCTCATTATATCATTTGTATTCATGCTTTAGATCACTTTGCATCTTGATTTGGAGCATTTACATTATCATTTACAAGCAATTAGGGTTTACTTTCTAGGTTGCTCTAGTTTGCTTACTTGCATTTCAGGATCTTGCACACACACAAGGTCTGCACACACACTACTTTTACAATACAACTTGGCTATTAGTGGAGGTGGAAATCACCAAAGCGGGGGTTTGACTAAGGCAAAACCCTATATAGCCGCCCACCATACCTTTTCAGATATAAGTGTAGATTTCGGGATTTGGACGACGCCGCAAGTTGCAAATCTGGCAGAAACAGACATAAACTGAGCTACACACCAAATTTTAGGGCAAAAGACTAGGATAGGGGCATGGGGCACCCTGGTCCCTGGGACAGGGGTGTTGGGCACCCTGGTCCTTTTGTCAGACAACAAGTTTCAGCATTTCCGATAGCTTTTCAGGTTGCAAAACAACAGTTTCAGGAGCAAAATCATTTTCACTCAGATTTTAACTCCGAGTACGCATCTGCATTCTTGCCTTGTCCTTGTGTTTACAGCTTTCCATTGTTTAATCTCAATTCTGCAATCTTGTTATTAGTTCATACTTGCACTTTAGGGTTAGGAATTGAACTTGCATCATTCTATCTTTCAATTACAACAAAGGAATAGAAACCCTAATAGGTAGCCCGTGGCTCTCTCTTCAAGAAGAAGTAGCCAATTGTGTGATACCTCTAGGCTCTTTCGTATTCCGCAATGTGTGTCAAAAGGTAGGATTAGGGCATGATAGCCTAGTCTCACTTTTTCCCCTACACATTTTGGTGAACCCGACGTGAATCTTATTATTGCTTTCTCTTGCATTGCATTTGTTAGATCTAGATCTAGATTTAGTGTGTTTCATTTAAGTTTCATTTTCATTAAAAAAAGAAAAGAAAAAAAAAAAAAAAAAAAAAGGAGGAAAAGAAAGAGTGTGTTTTTGCATTGTGTGTTTAAGTTTTATGCAATCTTTATTTCAAAATGTCAGATTTTTATTTGCAAGATGTTCATATTTATGATGATGTATGCAATTATGTTGATTATGAGTATAGCTAAGATGAATTAGATGAAGCTTTAGATGATTTTTTGAACCCTAAAGATACCAAACCTTCATTTTACCAAAAACTCATAAACATTGTTACTATGCCATTTCGTTGTGATGAGAAAGATAAGTCGAATGATTCCTCTCAAGGGTACATTCCTATCAACTCTTCCACTAAATCTAGTAACATGGTTGTTTTCAATGATCCCCTCTATGAAGAGATGTCTCCTTTTGAATCAAAAGATAAACATTTTAATAGATATGATCATGCTTTTGATGCTCTTGATGACTTTGTGGCTTTATCGAAATCTTTAAACAAGAACAAAACTTCTAAATTAGTTAACATGATAAACTTGAAAGAGCATAATAAGCCTCTCTTTGAAGTCCAAGGTGCTTATCCTTCTCCCACCTTTCAAGCTCCTAAATCACCTCTCCTTACTGTCCAAGGAGGGTATGGTCATGATTCCTTTCTTACTCCGAATAAACCTATCATCACTGTGCAAGGAAGAAAACCTATAAGTCCTTATAGTTATGCCAAGCAATTAACTAGAGAGAGTTATAATGTGGTTGCCCATACTTAAAATACTAGAAATAATAGGTAGCCTAATCCTCCTCCTGTTACTCCAGTTTCTCTTCCTAATCCTCAACCAATTCTTCCGCAAGCTCCAAGTATTTCACAAATGCTTAGTAAGGACTATAATCTTATTGAACAACTTAAAACTACTTCGGCAAAGATTTCTATTTGGGATTTAGTTAAAACTTCACCTACCTATCATGGGATGTTACAAGATGCTTTAAAAAATTTAGATGTCCCACCTGCAGTGACACCTAATAATAATAATAATAACATGGCTTCCCTGATTGATTCTACAAGTAAACCCAAAGCTCAAATTGTGTTCACACAAGATGAGTTACCTTCTCATGAAATTCAAAATCAATATGATCCTCTTATGATTGTAGTTATTATCAATGAATGTGCTATAAGACGAACCCTTGTGGACAATGGATCTGACCTTAATGTTTGTAGTATTGATTTATTGGACAAGCTTAATGTGGATCATTCTCTCATTAAACGTTCTTCTATTTCTATTCGAGGCTTTGATAATGTTGGTAAAGAATGTTTGGGTATCATAATATTACCTATTACAGTAGGTCCTGTTACTTTACCTACACCTATTCATGTCATCTCGATTAATTTGACTTACAATCTTCTATTAGGGAGACCTTGGCTTCATAGTATGCAAGTTGTCCCCTCAACTTTGCATGGGTGAGTCAAATTCATTTATGACAATATAACATACACCTTGCTAGATGATACTAATCTTCAAGAACCATTACGAACTGGATCTTCTTGTTCAACTACTTCCAATCCTTCTACCACTTCAAATGCATCTACTTCCTTTAAGGATTTTGTCCCCTCTAGTACTCTTGATCCTTCTACTCAATTAGAATCTTCTCCCAAAGATATGTTTTCTCCCGAAAAGGCTCTCTTGGATGATGATTGGGGATCTTTAAACTTTAACCCTACTTTTGTAGGAGAATATAGAGTGCCTAAGATTGAGAAGGGAAAATCCAAGGAAGAAACTAAAGAGAAGCCCACTTTGTCTAAGCAATTCAATAACAACTTTGTGGCTACCTCTGATTCAAATAACTCTTCAACATCTTCCTCTAATACAAATGAACAAGGAATTAAAGTTCCTTTAGAACATAACATGCATGAATATTCATTTGGACTTGGATATAATCTTTCTAATCCCACCAAAGCATCTAAAAGACCATCTCTCAATGTGAATGCTATATTTAGTAGTGATGATGATCTCACTTCAGCTAAATCATCTTCTACTTCTATCAACTCTCATTCCCCTCATAAGGAAATCTTGGCGATGAACAAATCTCTTTATGACTCCCCTCAAATTTCTAAATCCACTTATGAATCTTTATCTCCTATTCATCATAAAGTCCTTTCCTCCAGGGATAAGGCTCTAATAAATTACACTCATCCCTCTTCTAAGATTTCTTGTGACTTTTCTTCTTCAATTTTTATCACTTTATACATGTTTTTGATCTCACTTATAGTTGAGCATTTAGCATGTCATATTCAAATACCTCATTTAGTCTATCATGTCTTTAAATAACATTAATGGCTATTATGTTGCTCATCATTATGTGACATTGGTAGCTCATTTATTGGGGGCTCATTGTCATTCATGATGGTACAATTTCAAGTGCAATATATTTTTGAAGCAACATAATAGCCTAATTTTCTATGTTATCTCTTGTTCCTATGGGGACAAGAGTGATTTCATACATCTCTTCTTTTTATGGTTAAAATTTCCCTTTGGGGTAATAGTGTGGAAATATTGATCATCTTTTCTTTAGAATCCTCTTTTCCTAGATATGGGAGAAGATGTGTATTCTCTTTCTTATCCTACCCACTTCTTGTGAGGAGCATTTTACATACACTAATGTCTTGCTTGCATGAACTCATGTGAGTATGTAGTACATTTTGCTTATGTCTAAATCTCTCCCTAGAAGATTGTGTAAGTCCTTCTCATTGTCCTTATCCTTGGGAGGCAATGATCTTTCCTTATTTTTATCTAAGGATCCACTTTTTCCTATTTCATGGATGGTGTGAACTTTATTACTTAATGTTATTCCTTGTATGCATGTGTTGTTGTTTGTTCAAGGATTCTTTCTTACAAGAGGTGTAAGTCCTTGACTACAACCTCTTTTGCACTTGGTAAAATACATCCATAATGAATTCACTCTCCCAATTGGGTTAAAAAGAGAGTCATCCTTCATTAAGAATCACTTTCACCTCACAAAAGAAGGAAGTATTGCATTCTTATTCTCTTCTTTGTCTTATTCTAGAAGATGTTATATTTGTCTAAGACAATTCCTCTCAGGGATAGGTGTCTTTTGTACAAAGATCTCTTCTCCTCTAAGGATCTCCTTTACACATACTACAAGATATCCCTTTTTCAACTATCTTATCCATGCTTAAAGAGTGCAAAAATCTCTTGCTTGGATCTATGACATTGTTGCATTTTTGGGGTATATTCTTTTGTGATGAAGGTAGGTATCCTTGTTCTACTTTACTTATGACATAAAAATTACACTTTTTGAGCAATGGGTCATTCTCGGAACCAGAGCACAGACTCTTAGAGCGAGATGTCTCCATTTTTCTTTTATGCAAGGTGATTATTCTCGAAACCAGAGCATAGACTCTTAGAGCGAGATGTCATGCTTTTGTACTATACATATACAGGTTGTAGCATACTCGGGCATAGACTCCTATGAGGTGCTTCTAACCTCCCTTACACACACATGCACGAGGTTAAGTGGAACTAGCGGCATAAGGCTAGACTTTCTCACTCTCCTCCCTTACATGGATCACCTAGATAGACTCTAGGGGCTAGTTTTCCATGTCCTTTTCCCATGGATCACCTAGACAAGATCTAGGGGTGAGAAGTCCATGTTTTCTCTCTCACTATTCTTCTCATGGATCACCAATGTGTGTATTCATGCTTTTTTCCTTTCTTTTCTTCTCTTTGCATTTTGTTTCCATTTACATCCTTCATCCTGTGTTAGAGAACTCTCAAATCCTCACACTCTTTGTTGTGTTGGAATTGAGATTTAGTCTTCTTTCTTACCAAATGATTCTCCATTAATTTTTTATCTCATATCAAATTTTCTTGTGAGCATTTGTCATCAATATTACTTAACAATTCGAAGTGGTAAACATGATACCTTGTTTCAACTCACTAAAATTAGCAAGCCGAAATAGGGGGGGCATATAGCTACCCTCGAATTTTCATCACCTTCCTTAGTAAGCATTAGGTGATTTTGTGATCTAATGTGTGTTTTGTAGGGTGCGGTTCCTAACTGTGTGCTGCAGATACCGCTGGGGGCTTCGTTCGACAGACTTATGGATATATCCTTTTTCAAATAATGTTTACTTTTCTGTACTTTAGCTTGCATAAGCATGTAGTGTTCATATGACCGCTAAAGTGGGGGCTAAATGTAGCGTCATAAATTGTACGCACTTGCTAGGGTGGTACAATTTCACACTTGGTTTAGCACCCACCTTGGCGCATTTTGCATTTTGCATTACATTTCCCCTTCAACACTTAATTAGGTCTAAGGTTCTATTTTTATCATCTCCCATATCATAAAGTTGGGCCCTTTTCATTAAAGTGTGCCCCTTTTATTTTATTCCTCCAATACATAATTTAATCAAAAACCCTAATTAGGTCCTATTTTGAACTTGGGGGCTTGATTTTGGGGGTCAAAACATCTCAAAATCACCTGTAACTTCAGGATTCTCTCTAAAATTATCATATCCGACGACCCTGAAAATTTGGTAAAAAGTTGTTGGGACCATGGCGCCCGGAGTGCACATGGTCCCTGACATTTTTCCCAAAATTTTAGGAGTGCAATCCAATCATAAAATAAAGCTTAACCCCAAGAAATTGGCAGGAGATTCAATCTCTAGGTTGGCCAAAAGTTGAAATTAAGACCTAGGGTTTTATATATAAGAGCTCTCTTTCTTCATTTGAAAGGATCCAAAATTTTGGTTTAAGGGACCTTCTACGCAGAGAAAGAGCAGATCTTTGAAGACTTCAACAACATTCAACATCCACCCATCAAGCATTCATCAATTTCATTCATCCATTTAGGGCTTTGAAGACATTGAAGAGCAATAGGGGATCACCGATTGAAGATTGGCTTGTACCCCTCCCTTGGGGTTGGGTATGATTTCATGTTGTTTTCATGTCTTTGCATAAGCCTCATTATATCATTTGTATTCATGCTTTAGATCACTTTGCATCTTGATTTGGAGCATTTACATTATCATTTACAAGCAATTAGGGTTTACTTTCTAAGTTGCTCTAGTTTGCTTACTTGCATTTTAGGATCTTGCACACACATAAGGTCTACACACACACTACTTTTACAATACAACTTGGCTATTCGTGGAGGTGGAAATCACCAAAGTGGGGGTTTGACTATGGAAAAACCCTATATAGCCGCCCACCGTACCTTTTCAGATATAAGTGCAGATTTCGGGATTCGGACGATGTCGCAAGTTGCAGATCCGGTAGAAGCAAACAGAAGCTGAGCTACACACCAAATTTCAGGGCAAAAGACTAGGACAGGGGCGTGGGGTGCCCTGGTCCTGCCAGGACAGGGGCACTGGGCGCCCTGGTCCCTGGGATAGGGGCGCTGGGCACCCTAGTCCTTTTGTCAGACAACAAGTTTCAGCATTTTCGATAGCTTTTCAGGTTGCAAAATAGCAGTTTCAAGAGCAGAATCAGGACGGTGGTGCCTGCACCCCCGTCCCAAACATTTTCACTCAGATTTTAACTCTGGGTAGGCATCTGCATTCTTGCCTTGTCCTTGTGTTTACAACTTTCCATTATTTAATCTCAATTCTGGAATCTTGTTATTAGTTCATACTTGCACTTTAGGGTTAGGAATTGAACTTGCATCATTCTATCTTTCAATTACAACAAAGGAATAGAAACCCTAATAGGTAGCCTGTGGCTCTCTCTTCAAGAAGAAGTAGCCAATTGTGTGATACCTCTAGGCTCTTTCGTATTCCACAATGTGTGTCAAAAGTTAGGATTAGGGCATGATAGCCTATTCTCGCTTTTTCCCCTACACAAGTGGATACCATGGTACAGCCTCCATAGGTCCCGGCCCCCATCCTGGGTTATCCTGGTAACCTCTCCCAAACCTCTAATTCCAACTAAGTCTCATGTGGACCCTACCAATCCTCTCATGAAGACAAGGTGGTAAGTTTGCCATTCCAGGCCTTCTTGCTACATTATGAACCCTTTACTAGCACTCACCTATGTGAGAGGCACATTATTTTCTTTAACATTTATTCTACCCTCCCCTCATCATTTATTAGGTTATCACTTTCTTAACCAACTTTCGATGGGTTATCCTGTCACCACTTCGGGCACGACCCTTGCTTGAAAGCCACTCTCTCTCTTAGGACACTATAGGATAGTTCTCTCTATAGAACTCTATGGCGACACAGACAACCATACCTAATCCTGACATACCAAAGGTGAAAGATACATAATTACTAACCTAAGGTTGACCATTTGGACCAACTCACAATGGCTCATTTCCTTAAGGTTATACATCTATATATCTGGCCAAGAACACAGTAACATAGGGCATAATGACCACATACTCAATGTATGATAAATTTGGACTTGACTGCAACCACCATTTAAACAAGGCAATCTTATGTAATAACATCAAAACACATAAATAAATTGTAGAAGCATAAACGTTGCCATTTGGTTGAGAAAAGAGATAATTTAACTCGAGACACTAAGGATAGTTTAGATGGCATAAACTCAGAATTTAATACCTTACAACATGATTAACAGATCAATTACTCTTTGTTAACTATTATAGGGAAGCAACATTATATTATGGTAACCTTTATAATTTCCAAATTCCACTTCTACCATGATTTAGGACAAAAGTAGATATATTTATTTCTTCATAAAAGTCTTACAAGAAGACATAGTACATTTCTCAACTTATAATAGATAGAAAGATGTCTTTATTTCTTGACACTAGAAGGGATACAACCCATTACATCACTCTTCCGGAGAAGATGGAGAAGTGCACTCATCAGACTCTATAGGATCTAAAGGAGTATAACCTTTAGATTCGCTTTCACTCAGGGGAAAATACCCCATGGATTCATTATTGCTTAAGGAGGTATACCCCTTCGACGAGTCAGAACTTATAACTATTGGCCTTACTAGCTCAGGCTCTTTTCCTTTTTCAATAGTAATTTATTTTGTTTGACACTGAATAGGATCTTCTCCTATCTCTTTTCTCTCTTCAGGAGCTGGGTTCACCTAAGTAGGGATGTCAACCAAGACAGGCTTGACAAGTGTCAGAGAATCTTTCTTGACTTTTAGACTATGGGCATATCTAGCTACGGATTTCTGAGCTGTCTATTTGACATGCACCATTTCTGTAACGTTTCAAACAATAAGCCATTACTTCTCAGACTCTCCTAGAGAAACGTCTAATAAATCTTAATAACTAGGTTTTGAACGAAAACATAAAATTTCTTTTATATAATAACTAGTGTGCAATATGTTCTAAAACAAGATTCCACTACTATAGCTACAATGTAATTACTCTTAATATCCTAACTCAAACAATAAAAGATACTTCACTGTAACTATAACATAAGCAAGATCTTAATCATTACTTATAACTAAGACTTTGTAAATAATAATGAACCAAAACCCAAAGAAATTCCTGACCTTTTACAAAGTTAACACGAATGCAAGACCTCAATGCCCTTCTGCCGAATGATAGCATGCCTTGCTTATGAACCTTATCTTCAATCTACTCCAAAACTCTATCACCAAAACCAACTCTCTTTGATTCTTCCTAAAATATTCTCTCTATCACTCTATTCTACTCTATCTTTCTCCTCTATTCTAATTCTTTCCTCTCGAGTTCACCGTCCTTCATTCGATGCAAAATGAATTCTTCTCCCCACTTCCTTACTCCCCACCTATATTTATACTAAAATTACCCATGACTTCTCCTAT
>NW_026728852.1:0-42500 GCF_030272615.1 Cryptomeria japonica | reverse complement strand
CATATACTTCAGTAATATAACCAAAATTGCTAAACATGCAAACTCAAAAGCATATAAACATCATAACACTCATAACACCAGATTTAACGTGAAACCTAAATAGGGAAAAACCACTATGGGATTTTGGACCCACTAAGAAATATACTCTTCTAGAGTATGCTCGGTTAAAAGCAAATCCTATTAAAGATTACAAACATATTGCTAGATGTGACCCGGTTAACGGATTTCCCTCAGATCTGTTAGGATCTTCACCTTGTTAGAAGTGACCTTGTTAAAGGATTTCAAACACTCAATCAAAATCTCACATTGCTAGAGGGTTTTACAAATAAGACTGTTAAGTCCACTTAGTTAAGAGATTTTATGTCACTTTACAAAATACCAGTAATAAAAATCTATCTGCAACTTCACATGTAAAATGCTAAAGCAGATTCTATTTGCTCAATACAATATAGACATAGAACTAATCTTGTCCATCTGCTGGACTCTATACTCTGTTATTCAAACAGGTCTTCAAGCTTCAGTGCTTAGTAATCACTATGTAGCATCCCTATGCATACACTTGCCCGCATACATTGTTTATCAACAGTTCCTTATTTATAAACAATAGCTAACCGCTTAATCTCCTTGATCACATTTCCCATGATCAATCATAGCCATCAGATCTTCAAAATTTGACCAAGTTCAATGTATCCTTCGATCTAAAAACATTTTACCCCATCTTGGAACTTGCATACATTTCTTGGAACTTGTGCTAGGGTATTGCGGTTCAATCTGTGTTGTAGATCTTTTTGCCAATTTTCCTTTGCCATAGATTCTTAAACAAACTTCATTCACGGTATACCAACCATTTAATCATAGCCAACTCATCAGCTTCCTTCATTAAATAATGCATGTAATCATTTAATGCATCCTATTATTACTCAGTTGCAGCTCGGTAAATACGAAACTTCACTCGGTAAACATTCCGCCTTCATTAACCAATAGCGATAACCTTAGGGTTTACCGACAAGGTTCTTTGCTCGGTAACATAGTATAGTATTAAGCTTACAATCAATAACATATGTATGATATCAAAACAATCTAAACATCATGATCTCATCATTGTCTAACTCGGTAATAGTTGCCCATTGAATAACTTATTTCTCCCCTTATTCATTGCATTCTTTTTGTGTCTTTTACCGACATCTTTATACTCATTAAATCATACTTCTTAAGATATGGCAACATCATACTGAATTAGAAAATCAATTTCTTGACATCAATGACAAAATAATAATATTAGGACAGTAAAAATCTTTAATCAGTTATATCCATAATCATCAACAACCTTCTCAATATCCTTATTGAAATGCCAACAATCTCTCCTTGTCTGTTATAATGCCAACAATCTCCCCCTTTGGCATTGATGGCAAAACCAATTGATTTGACCTAATTGATTCGGATTGCTATGAGATTCTGAAAAGCTGAAATGCTCTCCCCTTGTCATCAAAATTCTCCCCCATACATTAGTCTTCTCTTCTCTTCTCTTCAGTCTTCTCCCCCTTTGACAACAATGCCAAAAAGTAAAGAACTAAAACATAATTTCTTCCTGTATGAAGTGATTTTTTGCTGTTATGTGTCAACTTAGTCTCGGTCAGAGCATTTATGTCTTCAATTCCTGTTTCCTATATTTGTTTCTTGCACACCTTTAGAAAACCTCCTAAAGTGTGAAAATTAGAATCAACTACTAAAAGATATTTTGTAGAGTCATCGAATTGATGCTTTCACCGAACTCGATCAGTGAGTAGAAGATAGGGGTAGGGCCCCTAACTTACTTCTGAGATACTCAAAAGTGTCCCTTGACAGTGGCTTGGTGAAGATATCTACTATTTGTTCCTTTGTACAAACATACTCCAACACCACTTTCTTCTCTTGAGCTTCTTCTCTAAGATAATGATATTTAATAGAAATGTGCTTTGTCTTAGAGTGCATAACAAGATTCTTTGAAATGTTAATGACACTAGTATTGTCACAGAATATAGTTACTGGCTCGGTAAATTTCTCATTTATACCTTCCAACAGTTGTTTGATCCATGCTATGTTGGTACAATTCAATGTTGCAGCAACGTATTCAGCTTCTGCTGTTGACTGTGAAACACATCCTTGTTTCTTGCTAAACCAACTCACTAGACTTTCTCCTAGAAAGAAAGCTCCTCCAGTTGTGCTTTTCCTTTCATCAATGTTGTCTGCCCAATCAGCATCGACATAAACTTTTAAATAAAAGTCATTTCCTTTCTGATATACTAAGCCATAATCCTCAGTGCCTTTCAAGTATCTGAAAATTCTCTTGATTGGTGGCATGTGTGTTTCCTTAGGATCTGCAGAGAATCTTGCAACTATACCTATTGCATGTGCTACGCCTTGCTTGTTGTGGACAACATATTGTAACTTTCCAATCATGGATCGGTAAAGTGTCTCATCAACAGATGCAGATTCAACATTCTTTGATAATTTATAGTTGGTAGTCATAGGAGTACTTACTGGTTTTGAATCCTCCAATCCAAATTTCTTCAAGATTTCCTTTATGTATTTGGATTGAGTAATGACAATCTCATTTTCATTTGCAGTATCTGTAAACCTATAAAATACTTTATCTCACCAATTAATAACATCTCAAATTATTTGCTCATTTCATTTCCAAAGTTCTTACATAGAGAGTCATTTCCACAAAAGATAATATCATCAACAAATATGGCTGAGATCAGTATTCCATTTTCGTCATTCTTCATGTACATGTTACTATTTTCACTTGTTCTTATAAAACAAATCTTGATCAAATAAGAGTGCAATCTTTCATACCATGCTCTAGGTGCTTGTTTCAAACCATATAAAGCTTTGTTCAATTTACATACCTGATCTTTATTCTTGTCTTCAACAAATCCTTCAGGTTGTTCAATAAAAACTTCTTCTTCTAATATACCATTTAGAAATGCAGATTTGACATCCATTTGATATACCTTGAAATTCTTGTAAGTAGCATATGCCAACAATGTTCTTACTCCTTCTAGTCTAGCAATAGGTGCAAAAGTTTCACCATAATCAATTCCTTCTTCTTGAGCATAACCTTTGCAAACTAGTATAGCTTTATTTCGAATGACCTCACCTTTTTAATTCAACTTGTTTTTGAAAATCCACTTTCTACCAATACATTTTTGTCCTTTGGTCTTGGGATTGGTGTCCATGTGTCATTCTTCTTGATTTGATCAATCTCTTCTGTCATAGCATTTACCCAATGTTCACTATTAAATGCCTCTTTCACTATTCTTGGTTCAAATTCAAATATCAGACATGTGTTTTGTCTCAGTTTGTTCCTTGTCATCACTAGATCATCTTTATTTCCTATAATCTGACTTGATGCATGATGTCCTCTGACATACTTGGCTAATACAGGCTCGGTAGGCTCTCTATGATCTTCTTCATCACTAGGTAACTAAATATTCTCTTCATTTCCTTCAACAGTTCTCTCGGTAAGACTTGTCCGTTGAACATAGACAAATTCATCATAATCTTCTAGTGCTTTGGAGTTTCCTTGATCATTTCTTTCTACAAATTCATCAATTTTCACATTTGCACTTTTCACTATTTTGTTAGATGATTTGATCGGACATTTAAATGCTTTACTTCTAGTAGAATAACCAAGAAATGTTCCTTCTTCACTTTTTTGATAAAACTTGCCATTTCTATCATCCTTGTGTACATAGCATCTACTTTCAAACATTCTAAAATAACTTACATTAGGTTTCTTGTCATACCATATTTCATATGGTGTCTTCAAATTTCCTTTCTTCAGTTGTAGTCGGTTCAGGGTGTAAACTGTTGTGCTTAATGCTTCTCTCCAAAGTGTTTGTGGCACTTTCTTTTCAATCATCAAGGTTCTGGCACAATCCACAATAGATCTATTTCTTCTCTCAGTAATTCCATTTTGTTGTGGAGTTCTCAATGCAGAGACTTGTCTTTTAATACCACGATCATTGTAAAATAAGTTGAACTCATCAAATGTGAACTCTCCTCCTCTATCTAATCTAAGACATTTCAGTTGTCTTCCTGTTTAATTTTCAACTCTTGCCTTGTACCATTTAAACATTTGAAAAGCTTCTGATTTTTCTTTTAAAAACATAACTGACATCATCCTTGAGTAATCATCCACAAATAATATGAAATATTTATCACCATAATAACTTTGAACTTTCATAGGACCACAAAGATCAGTGTGCACAAGATCTAAAATTCCCTTAGAAGTGTAAGACTTACTTGTAAAGCTTGATCTTGTCATTTTACCCATCTAGAATCCTCAGCACATAGCATTCTTAGGTTTTTCAAGACTTGGTAGACCTCTTACTCGGTGCTTCTTTCTTATTTTGATCAGATTATCAAAATTTACATGACAAAACCTTTTCTACCATAACCAGGTATCATCTATCTTTTCATATAGACACTTATTCTGAGTTGAGTCAAGGTGAAATGTGTTACCTTTTGTTTGTGTCCCGGTAGCAGCTAACTTTCCATTCTTGTCATGAACTTTGACAATTCCTTTCTAAAATTCTATTTGGTATCCTGTATTGTTTAGCTATGCTACACTCAACAAATTATATTTCAAACCTTCAACCCAATAAACATCATTGCACTTTCCATTGTCAAGAAGTGTTATGGATCCTTTACCTTTTACCAAACAAGGTGCATCATTACCAAATCTTACATAGCCTCCATCATAGTTTTCTAACATAATAAACTTGTATTTATCACCTGTCATGTGTTGTGAGCATCCACTATCTATGATCCAAGAATCATTAGTATTTATGTGAGATATTAGGGCCTTTTCTTCATACCTTTCTTCATCTGATCCATCTTTGATAGCCACATAAACTAATTCCTATGTATCAGTTTTATTTGATTTATCATCATTGGATTCCTCATCGGCTATTAAGCATGACTTTCTATCTCTTCTTCTGAAGTCTCGGTGTCCTCTGTAATGATTATCTTTCTGTCTATCATCTCGGTAATCTCTCTTTTCAGTAGAATCTCTGTCAGGATAATTAGAAGTCATATTTCTTATCTTATCACAATTGAAACATTTCAAAGGTAGTTTTCCTTTATACTTACATTTGCCTCTCGGTAACCTTTTGGCTAATAGTGCTTCAAACTCTTCTTGCTTTCTGATTTCCTCATATAGTTTGTGTACTTCTTCCATGTTCTTACAAAAGCTTTCACTTGCTCCACTGTCATCTCCTTAAGAGTACTTATACTTTCTTTCATTGTAATCATTAGATTCATCAAGATGAAAAGAACTAAATGCAGATTCAACTTTATTTACCGATGACCCACTGTTATCAAAGTTACTTAACTCAAATGCATGTAGCTTACCAATAGTAGCATCTAAAGAAAAATGGCATATTGGGTATAGACCTTAATTAATTGATTGCAAAGACTCAGATTGCATAAGCTGGTAGAAGGGTTCTTAACAACTTACTTCTTATATCCTTTTCTTCAATATCTCCACCGGCTCCTTTGATTTGATTGACAATCTCCTTTAGTCTTGTACTATACTGGGTTATGTTCTCACCTTCATTCATCCTCATAGATTCAAGTTGTCCTCTTAGACTATCCAATTTTTCTCTTTGAACATGTTCATCACCACCATACACAGATATGAGCTTATCCCACATTGCCTTTGCATCATTGCAACCTTCTAGATCATTATACTCTGAATCAGTCAATGCAGATGTTATTTCAATCATTGCTTAAATATGTTCTGGCTTTGCCTTTATCTCTTCCATTGTCAATGGATAGGTGCTCCGTGTGATGAAATCATTGTCCAGATAATATATAGAATATTCTCCAACTCCTGATAGGTGCAGCTTCATCCTTTTATGCCATGTAGAGAAACTTGACTTGTTCAGCTTTGGTGCATCGCTCTTATACATCTTTGGATCTTTGCCTCAAGTACCTTTAAACTTTTTCTTCCAGAGTCCAATGCTCTGGTACCAATTGATAGTTCTGATACTTAATGTTAAGTACAAATCCCAAGATAATAAGATGAGGAGGGGGGGTGAATCATACAACTTTAATCCTCCATAAAAACATCAGATTCAACCTCGATAACATATACTTCCGTAATATAACCAAAACTGGTAAACCTACAAACTCAAAAGCATATAAACATCATAACACTCATAACACTAGATTTAACATAGAAACCCAAATAGGGAAAAACCACTATGGGATTTCAGACCCACTAAGAAATATACTCTTCTAGAGTATGCTCGATTAAAAGCAAATCCTGTTAAAGATTACAAACACATTGCTAGATGTGACCCGTTTAAGGGATTTCCCTCAGATCTATTTGGATCTTCACCTTGTTAGAAGTGACCTTGTTAAAGGATTTCAAACACTCAATTAGAATCTCACCTTGCTAGAGGGTTTTACAAATAAGATTGTTAAGTCCACTCGGTTAAGAGATTTTCTGCCACTTTACAAAATAACAATAATAAAAATCTATCTACAACTTCACATCTAAAATGCTAAAGAAGATTCTTATTTTCTCAATACAATATAGACATAGAACTAATCTTGTCCATCTGCTACACTCTATACTCTGTTATTCAAACAAGTCTTCAAGCTTTAGTGCTCAGTAATCACTATGTAGCATCCCTGTGCATACACTTGCCCGCATACATTGTTTATCAACAGTTCCTTATTTATAAACAATAGCTAACCGCTTAATCTCCTTGATCACATTTCCCATGATCAATCATAGCCATTAGATCTTCAAACTTTGACCAGGTTCAATGTATCCTTCGATCTGAAAACATTTTACCCCAACTTGGAACTTGCATACATTTCTCGGAACTTGTGCTAGGGTATTGCGGTTCAATCTACGTTGTAGATCTATCTGCCAATTTTCCTTTGCCATAGATTATTAAACAAACTTCATTCACAGCATACCAATCATTTAATCATAGCCAGTTGATCAGCTTCCTTCATTAAATAGTACATGTAATCATTTAATGCATTATGTTATTACTCGGTTGCAGCTCGATAAATACTAAACTTCACTCGGTAGACATTCCGCCTTCATTAATCGATAGCGATAACCTTAGGGTTTATCGACTAGGTTCCTTAGGGTTTACTAACTAGGTTCTTTGCTCTGTAACATAGTATAGTATTAACCTTACAATCAATAACATATGTATAATATCAAAACAATCTAAACATCATGATCTTATCATTGTCTAACTCAGTAATAGTTGCCCATTGAATAACTTATTTCTCCCCTTATTCATCACATTCTTTCTATTTCTTTTACCGACATCTTTATACTCATTAAATCATACTTCTTAAGATAAGGCAACATCATACTGAACTAGAAAATCAATTTCTTGACATCAATGACAAAATAATAATATTAAGATAGTAAACATCCTTAATCAATTATATCCATAATCGTCAACAACCTTCTAAATATCCTTTTTGAAATGCCAACAATCTCTCCTTGTTTGTTATAATGCCAACAATCTCCCCCTTTGGCATTGAAGGAAAAACCAATTGATTTGACCTAATTGATTTAGATTGTTGTGAGATTCTGAAATGCTGAAATGCTCTCCCCCTATCATCAGAATTATCCTTCATACATTAGTCTTCTCTTCTTTTCTCTTCAGTCTTCTCCCCCTTTGACAACAATGCCAAAAAGTAAAGATCTAAAACATAATTTCTTCTTGCATGAAGTGATTTCCTGCTGTTATGTGTCAACTTAGTCTCAGTCAGAGCATTTATGTCTTCAATTCTTGTTTCCTATATTTGTTTCTTGCACACCTTTAGAAAACCTCCAAAAGTGTTAAAATCAGCATCAACTCCTAAGAGATATTCTGTAGAGTCATCGAATTGATTCTTTCACCGAACTCGATCAGTGAGTAGAAGATACGAGTAGGACCCCTAACTTACTTCTGAGATACTCAAAAGTGTCCCTTGACAGTGGCTTGGTGAAGATATCTACTATTTGTTCCTTTGTGAAAACATACTCCAACAGCACTTTCTTCTCTTGAGCTTCTTATGTAAGATAATGATATTTGATAGAGATGTGCTTTGTCTTAGAGTGCATAACAAGATTCTTTGAAATGTTAATGGCACTAGTATTGTCATAGAATATAGTTACTGGCTCAGTAACTTTCTCATTTATACCTTCCAACAATTGTTTGATCCATGCTATGTTGGGACAATTCAATGCTATAGCAACGTATTCAGCTTTTGTTGTTGACTGTGAAACACATCCTTGTTTCTTGCTAAGTCACCTCGCTAGTCTTTCTCCTAAAAGGAAAGCTCCTCCACTTGTGCTTTTCCTGTCATCAATGCTTCCTGCCCAATAAGCATCACCATAAACTTTTAAATCAAAGTCATTTCCTTTTTGATATACTAAGCCATAATCCTCAGTGCCTTTCAAGTATCTGAAAATTCTCTTGATTGTTGTCATGTGTGTTTCCTTAGGATTTGCAAAGAATCTTGCAACTATACCTACAACATGTGCTATGTCTGGCCTACTGTGAACAACATATTGTAACTTTCCAATCATGGATCGGTAAAGTGTCTCATCAATAAATGTAGATTCATCATTCTTTGATAATTTACAGTTGGTAGTCATAGGAGTACTTATTGGTTTTGAATCCTCCATTCCAAATTTCTTCAAGATTTCCTTTATGTATTTGGATTGAGTAATGAAAATCTCATTTTTTATTTGCAGTATCTGTAAACCTATAGAATACTTTATCTCACTGATTAATGACATTTGAAATTCTTTGCTCATTTCATTTCCAAAGTTCTTACATAGAGAGTCATTTCCACAAAAGATAATATCATCAACAAATATGGCTGAGATCAGTATTCCATTTTCGTCATTCTTCATGTACATGTTACTATTTTCACTTGTTCTTATAAAACCAATCTTGATCAAATAAGAGTGCAATCTTTCATACCATGCTCTAGGTGCTTGTTTCAAACCATATAAAGCTTTGTTCAATTTACATACTTGATCTTTATTCTTGTCTTCAACAAATCCTTCAGGTTGTTCAATAAAAACTTCTTCTTCTAATATACCATTCAGAAATGCAGATTTGACATCCATTTGATATACCTTGAAATTCTTGTAAGTAGCATATGCCAACAATGCTCTTACTCCTTCTAGTCTAGCCACAGGTGCAAAAGTTTCACCATAATCAATTCCTTCTTCTTAAGCATAACCTTTGCAAACTAGTATAGCTTTATTTCGAATGACCTCACCTTTTTCATTCAACTTGTTTCTAAAAATCTACTTCGTACTGATTACATTTTTGTCCTTCGGTCTTGGGATTGGTGTCCATGTGTCATTCTTCTTGATTTGATCAATCTCTTCTATCATAGCATTTATCCAATCTTCACTGTTAAATGCCTCTTTCACTATTCTCGGTTCAAATTCAGATATCAGACATGTGTTCTATCTTAGTTTGTTCCTTGTCATCACTGGATCATCTTTATTTCCTATGCTCTGACTTGATGCATGATGTCCTCTGACATACTCGGCTAATACAGGCTTGGTAGGCTCTGTATGATCATCACTCGGTAACTGAATATTCTCTTCATTTCGTTCAACAGTTCTCTCAGTAAGACTTGTCGGTTGAACATAGACAAATTCATCATAATCTTCTGATTCTTTGGAGTTTCCTTGTACCATTTAAACATTTGAAAAGCTTCTAATTTTTCTTTTAAAAACATAACTGACATCATCCTTGAGTAATCAACCACAAATAATATCAAATATTTATCACCATAATAACTTTGAACTTTCATAGGACCACAAAGATCGATGTGCACAAGATCTAAAATTCCCCTAGAAGTGTAAGACTTACTTGTAAAGCTTGATCTTGTCATTTTACCCATCTAGAATCCTCAGCACATAGCATTCTTAGGTTTCTCAGGACTTGGTAGACCTCTTACTCGGTGCTTCTTGCTTATTTTGATCAGATTATCAAAATTTACATGACAAAACCTTTTCTGCCATAACCAGGTATCATCTATCTTTTCATATAGACACTTATTCCGAGTTGAGTCAAGGTGAAATGTGTTACCTTTTGTTTGTGTCCCGGTAGCAGCTAACTTTCCATTCTTGTCATGAACTTTGACAATTCCTTTCTAAAATTCTATTTGGTATCCTGTATTGTTTAGCTATGCTACACTCAACAAATTATATTTCAAACCTTCAACCCAATAAACATCATTTCACTTTGCATTGTCAAGATGTGTTATGGATCCTTTACCTTTTACCAGTCAAGGTGCATCATTACCAAATCTTACATAGCCTCCATCATAGTCTTCTAACATAATAAACTTGTATTTATCACCTATCATGTGTTGGGAGCATCCACTATCTATGATCCAAGAATCCTTAGTATTTATGTGAGATATTAGCACTTTTTCTTCATACCTTTCTTCATCTGATCCATCTTTGATAGCCACATAAACTAATTCCTATGTATCAGTTTTATTTGATTTATCATCATTGGATTCCTCATCGGCTATTAAGCATGACTTTCTATCTCTTCTTCTGAAGTCTCGATGTCCTCTGTAATGATTATCTTTCTATCTATCATCTTGGTAATCTCTCTTTTCAGTAGAATCTCTGTCAGGATAATTAGAAGTCATATTTCTTATCTTATCACAATTGAAACATTTCAAAGGTAGTTTTCCTTTATACTTACCTTTGCCTCTGGGTAACCTTTTGGCTAATAGTGCTTCAAACTCTTCTTGCTTTCTGATTTCCTCATATAGTTTGTGTACTTCTTCCATGTTCTTACAAAAGCTTTCACTTGCTCCATTGTCATCTCCTTAAGAGTACTTATACTTTCTTTCATTGTAATCATTAGATTCATCAAGATGAAAAGAACTAAATGCAGATTCAACTTTATTTACCGATGACCCACTATTATCAAAGTTACTTAACTTAGATGCATGTAGCTTACCAATAGTAGCATCTAAAGAAAATTGGCATATTGGGTAGAGACCTTAATTCATTGATTGTAGAGACTCAGATTGCATAAGCTGCTAGAAGAGTTCTTAACAACTTACTTGCTATATCCTTTTCTTCAATAGTTCCACCTACTCCTTTGATTTGATTGACAATCTCATTTAGTCTTGTACTGTACTGGGTTATGTTCTCACCTTCATTAATCCTCATAGATTCAAGTTGTCCTCTTAGACTATCCACTTTTGCTCTTTGAACATGTTCATCACCACCATACACAGATATGAGCTTATCCCACATTGCCTTTGCATCATTGCAGCCTTCTAGATCATTATACTCTGAATCAGTCAATGCAGATGTTATTTCAATCATTGCTTAAATATGTTTTGGCTTTGCCTTTATCTCTTCCATTGTCAATGGATAGGTGCTTGGTGTGATGAAATCGTAGTCCAAATAATATACAGCATATTCTCCAACTTCTGATAGGTGCAACTTCATCCTTTTCTACCATGTAGAGAAATTTGACTTGTTCAGCTTCAGTGCATCCCTCTTATACATCTTTGGATCTTTGCCTCAAGTACCTTTAAACTTTTTCTTCCGGAGTCCAATGCTTTGATACCAATTGATAGTTCTGATACTTAATGTTAAGTACAGATTCCAAGCTAATAAGATGAGGAAGGGGAGGGGGTGAATCATACAGCTTTAATCCTCCATAAAAACATCAGATTCAACCTTGGTAACATATACTTCAGTAATATAACCAAAAATGGTAAACATGCAAACTCAAAAGCATATAAACATCATAACACTCATAACACCAGATTCAACGTGGAAAACCAAATAGGGAAAAACCACTATGGGATTTCGAACCCACTAAGAAATATACTCTTCTAGAGTATGCTCGATTAAAAGAAAATCCTATTTAAGATTACAAACACATTGCTAGATGTGACCCGGTTAAGGGATTTCCCTCAGATCTGTTAGGATCTTCACCTTGTTAGAAGTGACCTTGTTAAAGTATTTCAAACACTCAATCAGAATCTCACCTTGCAAGAGGGTTTTACAAATAAGATTGTTAAGTCCACTTGGTTAAGAGATTTTCTACCACTTTACAAAATAACAGTAATAAAAATCTATCTGCAACTTCACATCTAAAATGCTAATGCAGATTCTTATTTTCTCAATACAATATAGACATAGAACTAATCTTGTCCATCTGCTAGGCTCTATACTATGTTATTCAAATAGGTGTTCAAGCTTCAGTGCTCGATAATCACTATGTAGCATCCTTGTGCATAGACTTGCCCACATACATTGTTTATCAATAGTTCCTTATTTATAAACATTAGCTAACCGCTTAATCTCCTTGATCACATTTCCCATGATCAATCATAGCCATCAGATCTTCAAACTTTGACCAGGTTCAATGTATCCTTTGATCTGAGAACATTTTACCCTGTCTTGGAACTTGCATACATTTCTTGGAACTTGTGCTAGGGTATTGCGGTTCAATCTCCACTGTAGATCTATCTGCCAATTTTCCTTTGCCGTAGATTATTAAACAAACTTCATTCATGGCATACCAATCATTTAATCATAGCCAGCTGATCAGCTTCCTTCATTAAATAATGCATGTAATCATTTAATACATTATGTTATTACTCGGTTGCAGCTCGGTAAATACTAAACTTCACTTGGTAGACATTCCACCTTCATTAATCGATAGCGATAACCTTAGGGTTTACCGACTAGGTTCTTTGCTCGGTAACATAGTATAGTATTAACCTTACAATCAATAACATATGTATAATATCAAAACAATCTAAACATCATGATCTCATCATTGTCTAACTCAGTAATAGTTGCCCATTGAATAACTTATTTCTCCCCTTATTCATCACATTCTTTCTATTTCTTTTACCGACATCTTTATACTCATTAAATCATACTTCTTAAGATATGGCAACATCATACTGAATTAGAAAATCAATTTCTTGACATCAATGACAAAATAATAATATTAAGACAGTAAACATCCTTAATCAGTTATATCCATAATCATCAACAACCTTCTCAATATCCTTATTGAAATGCCAACAATCTCTCCTTGTTTGTTATAATGCCAACAATCTCCCCTTTGGCATTGATGGAAAAACCAATTGATTTGACCTAATTGATTTGGATTGCTGTGAGATTCTAAAATGCTGAAATGCTCTCCCCTTGTCATCAGAATTCTCCTTCATACATTAGTCTTCTCTTCTTTTCTCTTCAGTCTTCTCTCCCTTTGAGAGCAATGCCAAAAAGTAAAGAACTAAAACATAATTTCTTCCTGTATGAAGTGATTTATTGTTGTTATAATGCCAATAGTCCTCATGTGAGCTCTAGGAGAAGAATGAGGAGGTATGGAGGGAGATTTAAGGATGGGGGTATGGAGCCCTATGTTCGGAAACTTCATGGATAGGACCACCAGCTCATAGACTTATTTGTGTCTAGCTGGGATAAAGGGGTGTTGCGTGTGTATGGGGCAGAGTTCAGAATCGATGAACCATTCATTGCCGAGATAACTTGGCTCAGTATGGAGGGCACAAACATTTATAGGGAAAGGAAGAATTTGGAAGAATCCCTCTCTGTTTTCTATGATAAATAGAGTGAAAGGAGAATAGATACAACCGATTGGACCTTTAGAGTATCTGGGCAAACATGGCGGCATTCATCATGAGGTGCATTACCCTTGATAGGTGCTTTGCTAGTATTTTTTGTTACCATTTCACTATTCTGAATCATTTTAGACATGACAAGAGAATTTCTATTATGTTTTACTTGTTATCATCCATGGAGCTATCTATTAGAAAGCATGCTAAGAATGGGGATAACCCAATTCTTCATGAGGGTTTAATACTCTTAATCATGGAGTACGTGAAGGCCCATGAGGTCAAACCTCCCCCTCTCTAAAAACCCTAATTCTTTAGCCAACCAGGAGGTGCATGATGTGTCAAAATATAGAGTTTGATGATGCATAGGGTGGGAAATATATGGAATGGAATGATGTCCATGTGTCAGACAATTTAGAATAGAAACCCTTAGAGGATGAGGTTCCCCTAAAAAAGACCACCCGTGGTACTAGTAGCAGCAGAAAAAACCCTCTGAGATGGGTTGCTAAGAAGAAAACCCCTATTGCACAGACCCACATTGTGGGACCACAAAATCTGAAAAAATAAAAGACTGGTAAGGCGGTGATTCATGACGAGGATAATGAAATTAAGCTCAACATCCCTATCAATGTGGACCCCAATGAGAACAAAGATAATGAAAAGTATGTTGATTTGCTTATGGAGAAACTGCTAATGTATCAGGAAAAGTGTTTTTGATGGTTCTTTGGGGAAATCAATATTCTGAAATAAGGGATTAAATATCTCATAGCCACCTTCATTGAGATTCATGTGCTAGATAAGACTGAGGAACTCCTGAAGCTTTCCCAATAAATTGTGAAAGATTGAGATTATCAAGAATGAGCATGAGGTGAAAATTGATAGGATGTAGAAAGAGATTCAGAAATTGAAGAGAAAACTAAAGGATTTGGTGGAGGTTAGTAATGAAGCCATGCACAACAATGTCGAGGGCCTTAAGAGAGTCAATGAGTAAATTGCCTTGTAGAAGGAGCAAATGGCTAGAGCTGAAACATCTCCAGATACCAACTTGACTAGGATGAACCAAGAGGTGCAGGCATCCATGGGATCGTGTACCAGGACTAGGAGAAAACATTAGGTGACTGGTAGCTTGAGGTTTATTATGGAAGAACTTTAGTAGATTAATGACAAAGCTATCCAGAAAAATGATGAGCCTGTGAGATCTCTTTCTTAGTCTTTTGTTGTTACATCCCGTTTTAGGTCTATTTTTTCTGGTGTTCTATTATGGGGTGTTCCCCTGTTTCTATAGTTGGTTAGTGACTAGTTAGTCTATGTTTTCTATGCTTTATTTTGTGCTAGATTTGGGTTTAGGGTCCCTGTAAAACTCATTTATCTTAATAAAAAACAATATATAATTTGAAATTAATTTATGTCATGTCTTCCAATTCAGCTCAATGTACTACTAGCTTATATATATTTAATAATATATATATAATAAGCTGAGAGATATCCCTCTTGAGATGCCTATTGTAGTTTAATGTTGATAAATTAATAAAAAAATAGGCACCTCTAGAAAGATATTTGACTTATTCTATATATATTATTAAATATATATAATTTAGTGATAGTTCAATAAAAATCTCCAATAATTAAAAAGTATAAGAAATATTCAACCTATATTAAAATAACAATACTAACTATAATGATAGCTCAATAACCATCTCCAATAATAAAAAGTATACACAATATTCAAATGTGTTTTGAACTTGATTCCATGATTACCAGTAGGGACCCAAATCGTTTATTTAATGGATTCATTCACAGTAATGATTTCCTAACATATATAATATCACCCAAACAATTTATTCCAATGAAGGAAATCTAATATAAACTAAGAGATCTCCATCATGTTCTCAATTTATATTCAGATTCAAAAAATATATAAAATATTTAAAGTTTGTGTTTTAATGGGCACTACTGAAACCACCATGAACTTTTATTTTGCTATTGTGAAAAAGGTGAAGTCTACTAGCCGATAAACAACAAATCATCCATGTGCATTACATTTATGTCGTCTACATCATGATAGGAAAAACATTGAAAAATTCTCTTGGAGAAATATACTATCTATATATTGTGTGTTTTCCTTCTTTGCCCACACCAATGTATTTCCTCCAAATTCCTAAGTTGGGTAAGAGTTGTTAAGTTTTTTGGAAAGTAAAAATGGATGCAAGTGTTGTTGCATTCCCTCATTCTTTCTATCTTTTCCTTCATACTCAAATATTGGAAGAAAATTTGGTATCAACCATGGCCTCCATTTGTGAGATAGCTTCATATGACCATAATGTGAAGGAAGAGAAAAATATTAGTACTAGTAAAATACTAGTGATTGGAGCCACTGGTTATATTCATCACTTTGTTGCTCTTGCAGCTATAGCTACAAGCCATCCTACTTATGCTCTTATAAGACCCACAAATGCCTTTGATGTTGCCAAAGAAAAGTGCCTCCATGAATTGAAAGATTCCAGTGTTAAGAATATCTATGTATGTCAGAAATTATGTCGTAGAGAAATGATTTTTGTAGTCTTGGCTAGAGTGATATGTAAGAGGCAGTATTAAAGTGTGCACAGTTGTTTAAAATGAGTTTAAAATAAATAATTAAGTTGTGCTGGTTTGTCCATGGTAATTATTGTAGGTGTTTAAAAATGGTCAATGCTTGCAGTGTCATACTTTATCATGTTTATGTTACCTTCTTTTAGGGTTTTTGTATCTTATTAACATTTCCTCTATATCACACACTTGATCTTTATCATTTGTCTGTTGGTATTTTGGTATGGTTTTATCATTGATGTCAACACCTACTGAAACACTAGCACCTTGGATATCCAGCAACATTCACCGGCAAGCAACTATTGCACAGTTACTGGTATATGGTTCACCGGCAGGATATAATGTTCACCGGCACTTGGAATGATATGGAAGACAATTGGTAATGTCAAAGACATCATATGGACACTTTGTTTTGAAGAATTAATCATTGGTATATTCATATTTGCATATTTTCTTTTACCGACAAATAGGTCCAGGGTTATCTAGGGTTACACCAGTAGGTTTATCTTTTCCAGAACAGCATGGCACGCTATGGAGATGATTTATTATTGTTGTAAATGCATTAAGCCGACATGTTCAATCGGTTATTGCATCGGATATTATATTATTTGTAAAAAAATTTATTTGTAGAGCCGACCTACTAAAATTGGTCTTAGCTTATGGTATAAATGTAAGATCTTATTTGTAAGATCGAATGTGTGGAGTGCGAAAAACAATTGTGTGAAGGTATATGTGAGATTAAGTAGAGGTATACATGAGGACATTATTTAAAGGTGAAGTTAGGTTTCTATAGAAGCATATTAGCATTACATCGGTACTGAATCCAGCATATGAAGATTATATTTTGTACATTACATTCTTATTGGATTTAACCATCCAACTGTAGTCAATGTGACTCCCATTTTGTGATTGAGTAGTGAGCTCTAGGCTGTTGGCCTTTCTGCATGTGCAGACCCCATTTATGTACACTTACTATCTGTAGTAGTATCATTTGATTGTGGGTAAGGTTTCTGACCATGGTTTTTCCCCTTACAGGGTTTCCACGTACAAATATTGGTGTTATGTGTTGTGGATGACTCTATGTTTATGTTTCATGCATTAATCTCTACCGGTATAGCAATTTACTGTTAACACTATCTACCAGCACACTTAACTGGTTTACCGGTATTAAGCACTAAGTTGGTTAATTGGTTTTTGGTTTAAATTTATTAGACAACTGATTCACCCCCCCCCCTCTCAGTTGTCCCGAGGACCTAACAATTGGTATCAGAGCTTAGCCCTCTTTTGCAGAAGTTTAACAACTTGAGGAGATCCAATGTCTACTAATTATTTCAGGAAGGACAGTCCTAAACTTGATGGAACCAACTATGGGATATGGAAGATTAGGATGGAGACACATTTGAATTGCATCGGTAAAGACATCTGGGAAGTTACAAAGAATGGTTATACTGCTGTTGTAGCTAGTCAGACTGCTCCAACTACTTTAGCTAAAGATGAAGAGAATGATTGCAAAGCAAGAGAAGCACTTTTGAGCGCACTATCAAATCAACAAATCATGGGATTATCAGATAGGTCTACTGCTAAAGCTATTTGGGATCATTTGGAAACACTAAATGAAGGATATTCCACAGTCAAGATTCCAAAACTTGAAAGCTTCTGAGTCAGGTATGAACATCTGAAAATGGAAGAAGATGAAAGGATTTCTGCTTTTATGGAAAGAGTAAATGAAATTGTTTTGGGTATTAAATGTTATGGAGGAACCTTGAGTGAGGATGAAATTGTTTCAAAAATCTTAAGAGGATTGCCACCGGCATATAAAATGAAGGTTACTGCTATAAATGAAGTGAGAACAATGCCTAATACATCTGTAACTAGGGATACATTGATTGGAAAACTTTCAGCCTTTGAAATTGAGGAATTTGGTCCTATTGCTACTATGAAGACTGATTTGGCCTTTAAAGCATCAACATCATCTACTCCATCATTTGACAAATCAGATTGGAAAGCCTTTTATGCAAGAGAACTTGAAGAAACCAGGAAGGAGAATGAAGAGCTTGAAGAACTTGAAGCACTATTTGCAAGAAAAATGCCAAAAGGTCCAGTTGGAAGTAAGTATGAAGGTAAAGCACCCTTTAAATGTTTCAACTGCAATAAGATTGGTCATATGGCTTCGAGATGCCCTGATAGACATGCTAGACTAAGAGAAGAAGCTAGAAGAACATACAAGCCTAATCTTGAATATCAGAGATACAAATTTAAGAAGAACAAAGACAAATCCTATTACATTGCTGATGAAGGTGTGACTGATGATTCTGATGAGGATCCAGTAGACAATGGATGGGTTTTTGTTTCTATAACAGAAGATCATCTGGCACCTACTGCTCAACTGGTAGAACAAGCCCTAACAGCTAAAGTTGAAGTAAAGGATGAATGGATCATTGACTTAGGATGCCCACATCATATGACAGGAGACAAAGGTAAATTCTTGAACTTTCAAGAATACAATGGAGGTTTAGTAAGATTTGGAAATGACAAAGCCTCTTCAATCAAAGGTAAGGGTTCAATATCTCTTGATGGTAAGCATAACACTGGCAATGTCTACTATGTTGAAGGATTAAAGCATAATCTTTTAAGTGTTGGTCAATTAGTTGAAAAACAATTTCAGTTACAATTTAAAAATGGAAAATGCAAAATCATGAATAGAATTGGTTTGGAAATTGCAACCGATAATCAGACTAGAGGTAATATCTTTCATTTCAATAACAGTGAAAAGGCATGCTTGATTGCACATATAGATGAAAGTTGGTTATGGCATAAGAGACTATGTCATGTAAACTTTGATTGCATGGTAAAAATCAGTACTTCTAAGGCAGTTAGAGATCTACCTAAAATTGTGAAACCTCATAATACAATTTGTAAGGAATGTCAATTTGGAAAACAAGTTAGAGCTAGTTTCAATAGTAATCCAGAAAAATCCAATAATGGTCTTGATTTAATTCACACTGATTTATGTGGTCCAACTAGAACTAAAAGCTTACAAGGTGATAGATATTTCATGCTAATTATTGATGATTATTCTAGAATGTGTTGGGTTACTTTTCTTAGAGAAAAATCAGAAGCACTTGGAAAGTTCAAACTATTCAAAGCAATGGTTGAGAATGAAACCGGTAAGAAAATGAAATGTTTAAGATCAGATCAAGGAGGAGAGTTCACATCTAAGGACTTTAATACATTCTGTGAAGTGAATGGAATCAGAAGACAGTTATCAGCACCTCGGACACCACAACAGAATGGAGTTGTTGAAAGGAAAAACAAAACTATCTTGGATGCATCAAGAAGTATGTTATCAGAAGCAAACCTACCACATGTGTATTGGACAGAAGTAGTTAGCACTTCTGTCTATACATTCAACAAAGTTCACATCAAAGGTGAAATCGGTAAGACCCCTCATGAACTATGGTTTGGTAATAATCCTACTCTTAAGTATTTCAGAATTTTTGGAAGTAAATGTTATATTAGAAGAGATGAGTATATTGGAAAATTTGATCCTAGAAGTGATGAAGGAATATTTCTTGGTTTTTCATCTAAGAGAAAGGCATATAGATGTTTTAATAAGAGATTATAGAAAATTGTTGAGAGTACAAATGTAAATATTGATGAACAATACCGAGGAACTTCAAGGTATATAGACTCTGAACCGGCAATAGAAATTGTGACAAATGAACCTACACTAAATCCACTGGTACAGAATGAAGATCCAGTTACCTCGGTATCGTCGGAGGATTCCACAATAATTGAAGAACAACAACAAACTAAGACACCCCGGTATGTAAGATTGAATCATTTTGAAGATCAGATAATTGGAAACAAATTTAAAGGAGTTATGACAAGAGGAAGATTGACAAATGAAGAGGTATGTCTTATTTCTCAAATTGAACCATCATCTATTAATGAGGCATGTGAAGATAAATTTTGGATTAAAGCTATGGAAGAAGAATTAGGAAAAATTGAGAAAAATAATACTTGGACATTAGTTCCCCAGCCTAAAGATAAAAATGTAATTAGAACCAAATGGGTATTTAGAAAAAAACTTAATGAAGATGGTAAGGTTGTCAGAAATAAAGCAAGACTAGTGTGTAAGGGATATTCTCAGAAAGAAGGAGTTGATTACAATGAAACCTTTGCACCGGTAGCTAGAATTGAGGCAGTCAGATTATTCTTGGCCTTTGCAGCTCACAAGGACTACAAAGTTTATCAAATAGATATTAAATGTGCATTTTTCAATGGAGATCTTGAAGAGGAAGTATATATTGAACAACCTGATGGAATTTCTTTGATAGATGATAATGATATGGTTCATAGGTTAAGAAAAGCTCTGTATGGATTAAAACAAGCCCCAAGAGCTTGGTATGCAAGGTTGGATAAGTATCTTTTTAAGATTGGTTTTACTAAAGGAAATGTAGATATCAATTTATATTACAAAACAACTAATGATGACATCTTGATTATTGAATTATTTGTTGATGATATAATCTTTGGAGGAGAAGATGGATTATGTAAGGAATTTTCTATTAAAATGCAGCAAGAATTTGCAATGTCTATGATTGGAGAAATAAAATTCTTTTTAGGATTATTTCATAGACTGATAAAGGTATATTTTTGAGTCAATCCAAGTACTTGAAATAATTACTAAAGAAATTTGGGATGGAGAACTCTAAACCGGTAAGCACACCTATGACTACAAATGACAAATTATTTCAAAGGGATGAATCTACACTTGTTAATCCAACTAGATACAAATCTATGATAGGAGGTTTACTGTATTTGACACAAACCAGGCCTGATATTATGAATGCAGTATGTATTGTTTCTAGATTTCAAAGTAATCTTAGGGAAAATCATGAATCAACAGTAAAAAGGATTTTCCGGTACTTACAAGGCATAGCAAATCTTGGATTATGGTATCCTAGATATAAAAATTTTGACCTATGTGCATACACAGATGCAAATTGGGCAGGAGATGTGGATGATAGAAAAAGCACCACTGGAGGAGAATTCTTTCATGGAAAGAGATTAGTTTCTTAGTTGAGTATGAAACAGAGTTGTACATCTTTATCAATAGCAAAATTAGAATATGTTGCAGCAGCAACTAACTGTACACAGGTACTATGGCTTAAGCAAATGTTGAAAGACATAAAGGTAAAATGAAAAGAACCTATTACTATATATTGTGATAACACTGTAGAAAGTGATATATCTAAGAATCCGGTATTACATTATAAAACAAAACATGTTTCTATCAAACTAAATTTTCTAAGGGAAAAAGTTGAAGAAAAAGAGATAAAACTGGTTTATGTGAATACTAAAAAACAGCTTGCAGATATTTTCACAAAACCTTTGCCTAAGGAGACCTTTGAATATCTCAGAGATCAGCTTGGAGTCATACCACCACCAGTAGAGACTTAGATAGTTGATGATTGTCATCAACTAGTAGAATTGAAAGACAAATCTTTTACTCTGGTCTTTGATGAGAAAGCTACTTCTCAGGGGGAGTAGTTAGTATATTGAATTGATTGGTATTTTGTATGAACATTTTTTACTTTGGCATTTGATGTCAAAGGGGGAGAGATATCTATGGAAAAACACATTATCTTTTGAGGAGAGATTGGTATTAAAGATTAATCTTTGGATTAACACATGTTGCTCCCGGGGGGAGAAATTGTTGTTTAAAGGAGATTGTTGGTTTTTGGTATTTGGCATTTCTATTTTGGCACTTTGATGGTTTTTCCATCTTGTGTTGCCATCAATGCCAAAGGGGGAGATTGTTGGTATTTTGGTATGGTTTTGTCATTTATGTCAACACCTATTGAAACACTAGCACCTTGGAGATCCAACAACATTCACTAGCAAGCAAGTAACTATTGCACAATTACTGGTATATGGTTCACCGGCAGGATATAATGTTCACCAGCACTTGGAATGATATGGAAGACACTTGGTAATATCAAAGACATCATATGGACACTTTTTTTTGAAGAATTAATCACTGGTATATTCATATTTGCATATTTGCTTTTATCGGCAAATAGGTCCAGGGTTATCTAGGGTTACACCAGCAGGTTTATCTTTTCCAAATCAGCATGGCATGCTATGGAGATGATTTATTATTGTTGTAAATGCATTAATTTGACATGTTCAATTGGTTATTGCATCGAATATTATATTATTTGTAAAAAAATTTATTTGTAGAGCCGACCTACTAAAATTGGTCTTAGGTTATGGTATAAATGTAAGATCTTATTTGTAAGATCAAATGTGTGGAGTGCGAAAAAGAATTGTGTGAAGGTATATGCGAGATTAAGCAGAGGTATACATGAATACATCATTTGAAGGTGAAGTTAGGTTTCTGTAGAAGCATATTAGCATTACACCGGTACTGAATCTAGCATATGAAGATGCTATTTTGTACAGTACATTCTTATTGGATTTAACCATCTAACTGTAGTCAGTGTGACTCCCATTTTGTGACTGAGCAGTGAGCTCTAGGCTATTGGCCTTTCTGCATGTGCAAACCCCATTTTTGTACACTTACTCTCTGCAGTAGTATCATCTGATTATGGGTAAGGTTTCCCACCGTGGTTTTTCCCCTTACAAGGTTTCCACATACAAATATTGGTGTTATGTGTTGTGGATGACTCTATGTTTATGTTTCATGCATTAATCTCTACCGGTATAGCAATTTACTGTTAAAACTGTCTACCGGCACACTTAACTGGTTTACTAGTATTAAGCACTAAGTTGGTTAATTGGTTTTTGGTTTAAATTTATTAGACAACTGATTCACCCCACCCCCCGTCTCAATTGTCTCCGGGACCTAACATTGTCAACATCTTGTCATTCTTTTGCATTTATTCCCTCTTTGATTACTTTTCTTGTATTTTTCAATTAGGTCTTGTCAACATCATCTTCAAATTGCAATCTTCAGTCGTAATCATCTTATCATGTCAATTGGACATAGATCTTTGTCATTTTCAATCATCCTTGTGTTAGAGTAATCGGGTCTTTACTTGATTAATTAAATGACATTTTTTTAATTAATTAAGTTCACCTTTATCTCTTTTACACTTAAGCTAACATTAGGTGCATAATAATTAATTCTTTTATTAATTATTATGTGCAAGCCTAGGGTTTTCCATTTTAGCGTTTCTTGACCTATTAGAGGTTAATTATTTTCTTTGTATCATTATTTTATTACACATTTTTGTGAATACAGAGCTCTACTCTTTTTTGAGCATTTCTTGTGTATTTTGGTTTTTCTCTGTTGCTTCCTTGCTTCTCTTTGTAATAGGTTTATTCATCTTGTAGAGATCATTTGGGTCTTGTGGTGTTGTATTTCTCAAATCTCACATGGTATCAGAGCTTCAGATCTATAGCTACCTGTTTTTGTTTTGAGGTTTATGCATTGGAAGCAGATCTGGTTTTGTTTCAGAAGTTTTTTTGTGCACCTAGGGATAGGCCTTTTACTGAGCACTTTGGGCCTAAACGGACCTCACCATTATGCTCATAAGGCCCAAACACCCCTACGGTCATATAAAACTTGACCACTTTCGACACCTGAGCCTCTGGGGGCATATTTTTTTTCTGTACCAGGTTGTACGACTCTGGCACACAGTTCCAGAAAAAAATTTAAATTTTATTTTGCCTTTTTATGGTATGCAAGCCGAAATTTAATTTTTTGCAAAAAAATCAAAAATCAAAACGGCAAAGTTCTTTTTCAAAAAAAATTAAAAAATACCTTTTGGGGTTTTGGTTCCTCTGCATGCCTGACAGTCTAGTTGTCGGACCTGTCAGAGTGGGCCCTAACAGACCTATCTTTGACCCCTGTCGGTCCCCACCGGCCCTCGTTCCCCACCACCGGCCACTACAACCTTACTTGTCAATCATCCGCTTGCCATCGTAGCCTTGTCGCTGCTCAGCTCCACTACTCCACCACCAGAGCACCATCGGAGCACCACCTCCACCTGACCCTACCACTAGTCTGCCACCATTGCCCCTCTCTCTTTCTTTTGAAGGGGGCTTTGGTTTTTTCTTCATATCTTGAACATACGTTGTCATTTTTTCAAAAACAAATAGGCATCGAAAAGTTGGTTCCGAGTCGGACCTAGTGGTGTTGTAATTTTTTTTCAACTTTCTTGTTTGACTGTACTTTTTCCCAGTCAAAGTGGGGCCTCTTTTCTACACTTTCAGGGTCATAGAATGGGCAAACAAACTCCATTTTTTGAACACAAATAGGCATTGGAAAGCTCTCAGCGTGCTCTATTCTGATCTATGATCTTGTTTCTCCGATTTTTCATCAGGTACATGAGATTTCAGTTTGAAGTTTTTTTGCTTATGCACTACTTCCTTCTCATCAGTATGTACTAGGGTTTTGGTTTATCTCTTGTGGGGGGGTGTTTTTTTCTCGCTTTTTGTCATTTATATAATAAATATAGAACACAAAAACTCTCAAAACAAATAAACCCTTCTGGATCTTCTGTCTATTCTAAAAGATCACATAATAAACAAACCACAAGAAAGTACAGGTGTAGAGTTTCATGGCAAATTCTACAGTTGAGTTGTTGACATCATGCAACTATCACACCCAGAAGCCTCACATCACATGGCTTCTCAGGGAATGAGGGTTGTGGTCTTGTTTGGATGAGGTTTGGCCTCTGTTGCAGCATCCTTATGAGATTCTTCAGCATAAAAACAAGATGGATGAGGCCATGGGTTTGCTCTCTTTACATGTTTTTGAAAGTCTTTTGTTTCATCTTGATGAGTTGCTCACTCCTTGCGCTATGTGGTTGAAGTTTGAGACTCTCTTTGGGAGAGTTAATGAGATCCAGGCATTACAGATTGAGGTAGAGTTGGTTTTCTTGTCACCTGATTCCTTTCCCACTATTGAGGATTTTTTGAACAAATTCAAGACTATTAGATCTATTCTCCAGGGGTGTGGAAAGATCAAGACAAACCTAGAGTGCATTCACTTGATCCTTTCAAAGCTTCAAGGTCCCTTTTAGTTTTTTGCCTCTTCTTTCTACTCCACCACGGATGGCTTGGGTGCTCGTTTCACCATGCCTACCTTTGATATGTTTTGTGACATTTTTCTCATGATCAGTCTCACCTTTCTCAACTGGACATGCTCTCATGGTCCAAGAACAAAGCATTGGTTGCTCAGTCCTCTAAGGAGAAGCAAAAGTAGAAATTGAATCCAAAGAAGAATTTTGTAGGCAATGAGCATTCCTCCAAGCCACCTCCTAAGTCTGATTCTAAACCACCATTTCCTCTGAAACATGGGAAATATTCATAGTCTAGTGAGTCTTCCTCCAAGACTTAGAAGAAATTAGGAGATACATGCAATTTGTGTGGCAAGGAATGACATCCGATTTCTAGGTGTTCGAAATGCTTAGAGGCTTTAGAGGAAGCCATACAGCAGCATTACATTCCTCACCTCAGGTGTCTTCTCCTTTCGCAGGGAAAGGTCATGCTCTCACTGCTCAAGCTTTGAGTTATGGGTCCACTTGGATTTTAGATTCTGGTGCTTCTCACCATATGACTCACACTCAACAGTTGGTTACTTCTCTTGTCTCTTCCGGTACTTCACAGATTGAAGTGGGTGACTTAGTTCAACTTTCAGTCTTGGGTTCAGGTTCTATCTCTTTGGATGGGGGTACTCTACAAGATGTTTAGGTTGTCTCTAACATCTCGATGAACCTCCTATCCATTTATCATATTTGTCATTCTGGCTCTGGTAAGATAGTTGAGTTCTCACTACATGATGTGGTTATTCGGGACCTCCATGACTCTGATTTGGTTGTGGCTACTGGGAGTGTTGATACTGCATCTTGTCTTTACAAATTTGATGGATTTTAGCCCTCTGTGGGTGCAGGTTCATCTCTTATAGTACATGAAAATTTAGTGAGTAAGCTTTGGCATGAGCTCTTGGGCCATGTCAATTACAGATATCTTCAACAGATGAGTACACAGGCACTTGTTCTTGGGCTCCCACAAATTTCCTACACTGATGGTGTTTGTCATGGTTGTGTGCTTGGCAAGCATCACAAGGATCCCTTTCCAAAGGGAAGAGCCCCTCATGCTTTGGCACCTTTGGAGTTGATTCACAGTGACCTCATGTCATTCTCTACTCCTTTTTCTAGGGCCAAGTATGTACTCACTTTTATTGATGACTTCTCCAGACGCACATGGGTGTACTTTCTTAAGTACAAGTCTGATGTCTTTGATTCATTTCAAATTTTCAAGACATTTGTTGAGAAGCAGTCTGGTTGTTCTATTTGGTGGATACATACTGATAATGGGGGGGAGTATGTGAATTAGGCTTTCAGAGATTTTTGCACTGAGCATGGTTTATAGCATCAGTTTACTGTTCCCTACACCCTTCAACAGAATGGTGTCACTGAGCGAAAGAATAGAACTTTATGGGAGATGGCGAATTGTATGATTCAGTCTAGGTCCATGGATTCATCTTTTTGGGCTGAGGCAGTCAATTATGCCAACTACATTTAGAATTGGATGCCTCACAAGGCGATTTGACATATGACTCCTGAGGAGGCTTGGTCTCATGACAAGCCTGATGTTTCTTTTTTCCGAGTATTTGGTAGTGAGGCATGGACAATGATTTCTGATGCTCAAAGGAAATTAATGGAGTAGAAAAGCAAACCCCTCATTTTTGTTGGCTATTGTGACGATGTTAAGGCATATAGGTTGTTTGATCCTGATTCTAGAGAGGTCCTATTTTGATGGGATGTTCAGTTTGATGAGAACCTTCCCACTGTGGATACCCTATCTCCAATGCTTACCCCTCTACCTACTCCCACTGCATCTCTTCAAGATTATTTTGAGGATGATTTTGATGATGTTGTTGATGATCCACCATCCCCACCTCCACCTTCTCCACCTCAGATGTCCAAGTGGGCTCACTTTACTGTTGAGGTGGGAAGATCTATGGTCATTGATCCTTCAGATACTCAGTGCACCCATTCTCATACTATGGGTTCTAGTCTTTTGAGTCATGCCATTTCAGATGATCCTTAGAAGTTTTAAGAGGCTACGAGACACCCTGAGTGGGATTGTGCTATGGAGGAGGAGTATTCTTCTTTGATGAGGAATGATACTTGGGATCTTTGTCCTCTTCCTAAGGGTAGAAAGATAATTTGGTGTCACTAGTTGTATCATACTAAGTATGATGCTGATGGTTTGATTGATAAGTACAAAGAACGTCTTGTTGCAAAGGGATTCTCACAAGTTGAGGGTATTGATTACTCTAAGACATTTTCCCCTATCGTCAAGATGAACTCTATTCGCTTTGTACTATCTCTTGCAGCTTCTAGGGGATGGCCCATTTTTTAGATGGATGTAAAGAGTGATTTCTTGCATGGAGATCTACAGGAGGAAATCTATATGGAGCAGCCTCAGAGATTTTTGTAGGACAATTCTTTTGTTTGCATACTTTGGCATTCATTGTATGGTCTCAAACAGGCCCCTCAAGCTTGGTATGAGAAGATGGACTCTTTCTTGCTCTCCATTGGTTTTACACGTTGTCATTCCAATCACATAGTTTACATTCAGCTTCTTGAGGGTGAGATCCTTATTCTTGTGCTATATGTTAATGATCTCCTCATCACAAGTATCTCATTCTCTATGATTCAGCATGTTCAATGAGCCTTGATGGACCTGGTTGAGATGATAGATCTCAGTCTTCTGTACTATTTTCTTGGTCTCCAGGTGATTCAGTCTTCTGATGGGATCTACATTTACCATTAGAAGTATGCTATTGACATGCTTCAATACTTTGGCATGCTTTATTGCAAGCCAACTCACACTCCTTTTCAGTCAAGGGTTGTTTTCATTACTACTTGCTCCACTCCTTCAGTAGATTCTACACTTTACAGGAAGTTGGTTGGCAATTTGTTGTAGCTGACACACACTCGTCCTGATCTTTCCTTTGTGGTTGGCTTTGTCTCTTGATTCTCCAGTGATCCTCATGAGAGTCATTGGCAAGCTACCAAACATATTTTGCAGTACATGCAGGGCTCTATTTCTCATGGCATTCACTACACATTAGGGGAACCTCACATTATTGGCTACACTTACTCAGATTGGGTTGGTAATGTCAATGATTAGAAGTCTACTTTTGGATTTATTTTCTGTCCTGGCTCTAGTCCTATCACATGGTCTTGCAAGAAGCAGACTGCTCATGCATTATCATCTATAGAGGTTGAGTATCGTGCTATTGTGCTCACCAGTCAGGAGATCTTATGGCTTCGACAGTTGATGACTAAGTTTGGTTTTCCTCTTGATAGTGCCACTATTCTTTGGTGTGACAATCAGAGTGCTATTCACATTTCTTGAAACCCAATAGAGCATTAGCAGATGAAGCAAATTGAGCTTCATGTGCATTTCATCCACCAATTGATTTAGGATGGTTGTCTCATTCTAGAGTACATTCCCACTGCGGAGTAGGTTGCAGACATCTTCATGAAACCATTTGCATCGACATGCTATCTTTAGTTGCGCTCTATGCTTGGGGTGAAGGAAATTGTCCTTGGGGGGTCTTTATGAGGCCTTCCTTCCTTCTTATTTCTTTCAGCGTGTTCTTTTATCTCTTTTTGGAGAGGAGCTTTATCCCACTGGGTTTTCTTGTTTTTCTCCGTTTCATATAGATTTCATTCTATTTAGATACCTGATCAGGCCTTGTTGCCGGGACCCATCTTTCTATCTTTCAGTAGTTTTTCTAGGTTTTAACTTCTCCCTAAGTATAGCTTAAGGGGGGGTGTTAGAGTAATCGGGTCTTTACTTGATTAATTAAACGGCATTTGTTTAATTAATTAAGTTCCCCTTTATCTCTTTTACACTTAAGCTAATATTAGGTGCATAATAATTAATTCTTTTATTAATTATTATGTGCAAGCCTAGGGTTGTCCTTTTTAGGGTTTCTTGACCTATTAGAGGTTAATTATTTTCTTTGTATCATTATTCTATTACACATTTTTGTGAATATAGAGCTCTCATCTTTTTTGAGTATTTCTTGTGTATTTTGGTTTTTCTCTATTGCTTCCTTGCTTCTCCTTGTAACAGGTTTATTCAACTTGCAGAGATCATTTGGACTCCTGTGGTGTTGTATTTCTCAACTCTCACACCTTGATCAATTACTATCAGTTTTTATCCTTTTCGATTCCTTGTCAATCAATTTTTCATCAATTTGTCATTGATCTTTGTAAGCCAACATCAGTTCTTTATCAATTATCAAATCTTTATCATTTAATCATGATCGATCTTATATCATTTGTTTCAATTTTTTCATGACCTAATTGACATCCTTTCATTTATAATTTTTCTTCTAGGGTTTTATGATTTAATCATTTAATCCTACTAACTTTTCCTTGTAGGTTAAATAAATTTATTTATCCTAGGTCTCTCTTATCATAGTTAAATATTTCATTTAATTGGCTAATTATGTCCCCTTTGTGAATAAATTAATAAATGAGAATTTATTAATTAATGTCACCTAATTTCCTCATTTCTATTTTCAGAATTTTTCTAATGTTCTAAATCTTCTTTTCCACCTAATTTGCTAATTTTTCAAATTTAATTTCCCACTAATTATCCTCTTCTAGTTGCTCCTATTTTTGTGCTTCCTTTGTCATTATATGGAAGCACGATTATCTCATTTGTCATAAGTGTTAAAATAGAAACATGTCATAACTCTTGACATAGCAACTTGTCCTCACACCTTGCATGGGAAATTCGTCATAGTCATGACATAGAAGGTCTCATAACCCTTCCCTTTTCGAATTATTGTGGGCCAATTTCAAATAAAATTTCTTTTCTCAATCTCTTTCATGCAAATTTAATATTTTTATCAATTTGTCTATAAATTGATCTCTTTCATCAATCTTTTTGAACCACATCTCAAGTATCCTCACACTGATGATTTTTCTATCATCTTGCTTCTATTACACTTGCATTTTGTAGGTGAGATTAGTTGGCAATTGACACTCATCTGGGTTATAGGTGTTGTCTGTTAGGTCCCAGAGACAACTAAGAGGGGGGATTGAATCATTTGTCTAATAAATTCAACCAAAATTAACTTAACTAAAACTTAATGCTTAATACAGGTAAACCAAACTTTATGTCGGTAGACAATTTTATCAGTTAATTGGAGTACCGGTAAAGATTAATGCATGAAATAGAAAGACAACATCATCCACAACACATAACACAAATATTTGTACATGGAAACCTTGTAAGGGGAAAAACCATGGTGGGAAGCCTTACCCACAATCAAATGATACTACTGCAGATAGTATGTGTGTACAATATGCAAAAAGGTCAGCTACCTAGAGCTCACTGTTCAATCACAAAATGAGAGTCACACTGACTACAATTGGATGGTTAAATCCAATGATAATGTATTGCATAGAATAGCATCTTCATATATTGGATTCAGTACCGGTTTAGTTCTGATTGCCTTCACAAAAACCTTCCTTTAACCTTCAAATGATGTCTGCGTGTATAGCTCTTCTTATTTTCACATATACCTTATTACAATTCCTTTTTCCAATCGCATATCAATCTTACAAATGAGATCTTACATTTATACCATAACCTAAAACCAATTGAATAGGTCAGCTCACTAAAAGATATTACAATAAAATCAATTACAAATAAATCAATATCCGATGCATGATGTCAGCTCAAATGCATTTACAATAATAATAAATCATCTCCATAATGTGTCGTGCTAATCTGGAATAGATATGCCTATCGGTGTATATCCTGGACCTATTTGTTGGTAACAACAAATATGCAAACCTGAATAAACAAATAACCAAATCCCCAAAACCAAGTGATCAAATAATGTCTTCGACATAACCAAGTAGTCTCCAAGTCATTCCAAGTGCCGGTGAACAATATAATATGTTGGTGAGCCAAATACTGGTGACTATGCATAAGTCTCTAACTTGTTGGTGAACATAACCAAAGATCTCCAAGTGCTAATAAGTGTTGAAAAGTTATGATAGGTGTTGATATCAATGAAAAACCATATCAACATATCCAAAATACCAACAATCTCCCCCTTTGGCATTGATGGCAACACAAGATGGAAAAACCATGAAAGTGCCAAAATAGAAATGCCAAAAACCAACAATCTCCCAAAGAGATCATTAACCAGAAATGAAAATACAGAGATTAATCAATCTCTCCCCAAAGTAACAATCTCTCCCCCTTTGACATCAAATGCCAAAGAATTACAAAAACTAGTTCCAAATACAAAATACCAACTCATTCAATATACCAAGTACTCCCCCTAAGAAGTAGCTCTCCTCATCAAAGCCAAAAAAATATTTCTCTATTAATTTTGTCAGTTGATGACAAACATCAACTATCTAAGTCTCTACCGATGGGGATAGGACTCCAAGTTGCTCTCTGAGATATTCAAAAGTCTCCTTAGGCAAAGGCTTTGTAAAAATATCTTCAATCTTCTCTTTAGTATTCACATAAACCAATTTCACTTCTTTTGCTTCAACATTCTCTTTTAGAAAATTGAATATGATAGAAACATGTTTAGTCTTAGAGTGAAATACCAGGTTCTTTGATATATCAATTGCTGCCATATTATCATTGTAAATAGTTATAGGTTCCTTGCATTTTACCTTTATGTCCTTCAACATTTGTTTGATCCATAATACCTGTGTATAGTTAGTTTTTACTACAAGATATTATGATTTAGCTATTGATAGACTTGTACAACTTTGTTTCTTGCTCAACCATGAAATTAGTCTGCTACCAAGAAAAAATGCTCAGTCAGTGGTTCTTTTTCTTTCATCCACATCACCTACCCAATTAGCATCTATGTATGCACATAAATCAAAATTTTCATCTCTAGGATACCATAAACCAAGATTTGTAGTGCCTTGTAGGTACCAGAAAATCCTTTTCACTACTAATTCATGATTTTCTTTAGGATTACTCTGAAATCTTGAAACAATACATACTACATTCATAATATCAAGTCTTGTTTGTGTCAAATACAGTAAACCTCCTATCATAGACTTGTATCTAGTTAGATTAATAGGTGTTGATTCATCCTTCAAAGATAATTTATCAGTCGTAGTCATAGATGTGCTTACTGGTTTACAATTTTCCATGCCAAATTTCTTTAGTAATTCCTTCAAGTGCTTAGATTGACATAGGAATATACCTTTATCAGTCTATGAAATCTACAATCCTAAAAAAAAAATTATCTCTCCAATCATAAACATTTCAAATTCTTGCTGCATTTTGTTAGAAAAGTCTTTACACAATCCATATTCTCCTCCAAAGATTATATCATCAACAAAAACTTCAATATCCAAGATGTCATCATTAGTCACTTTGTAGTATAGATTTCTATTAGCATTACCTTTAGTGTATCCAAGCTTCAAAAGATATTTGTCCAATCTAGCATACCAAGCTCTAGGAACTTGTTTCAATCCATATAAAGCTTTCCTTAACCTAGAAACCATGTCTTTGTTATCTGTCAAAGAAATTCCATCAGGTTGTTCAATATAGAATTCTTCTTCAAGATCTCCATTTAGAAATGCACATTTAACATCCATTTGATATACTTTGTAGTTCTTGTGTGCTGCAAAAGCCAATAAAAGTCTGACTGCCTCAATTCTAGCTACCAGTGCAAAGGTTTCATTCTAGTCAATTCCTTCTTTCTGTAAATATCCCTTACACACTAATCTTGCTTTGTTTCTGATTACTTTACCATCTTCAAAAACCCATTTAGTTTCAATTAGATTTTTGTCTTTAGGCCGAGGAACTAATGACCAAATGTTATTCCTTTCAATTTGTTCCAATTCATCTTCCATAGCTTTAATCCAATATTTATCTTCACATGACTCATTAATTGATGTAGGTTCAATTTGAGAAATAAGACATACCTCTTCATTTTCCAATCTTCCTCTAGTCATAACTCCTTGAAATTTGTTTCCAATTATCTGATCTTCAGAATGATTCAGTCTTACATACTGGGGTGTTTTTACTTGCTGTTGTTCTTCAGTAACTATTGAATCTCCAGATGATGTCGGTGTAACTGGATCACCATTATGTACCAGTGTATTCACAGTAGGTTCATTTGTGATTATCTCTATTGCCAATTTAGAGTTTGTGTTCCTTGAATTTCCTCTAAACTATTCATCAAGCTTCACATTTTCACTCTTAACAATTTTTTGCAATCTCTTGTTAAAACATCTATATGCCTTTCTCTTAGATGAATAACCACGAAATATTCCTTCATCACTTCTAGGATCAAATTTTCCAATATACTCATCTCTTCTAATATAGCATTTACTTCCAAATATTCTGAAATATTTAAGAGTAGGAGTATTACCAAACCATAGTTCATGAGGGGTCTTACTTGTTTCACCTCTAATGTGAACTCTATTGAATGTATAAACTATTGTATTGATCACTTCTCTCCAGTATATATGAGGTAGATTTTCTTCTGATATCATACTTTTGGCTGCATCCAAGATAGTTTTGTTTTTCCTTTCCACAACTCCATTCTGTTGGGGTGTCCGGGGTGTTGATAACTATCTTCTGATCTCATTCACTTCACAGAATGTATTAAATTCCTTAGATGTGAATTCACCTCCTTGATCTGATCTCAAACATTTGATTTTCTTGTCGGTTTCATTTTCTACCATCACCTTGAATAGTTTGTATTTCTCAAATGCTTCAGATTTCTCCCTAAGAAAAGTAACCCAACACATTCTAGAATAGTCATCAATGATTAGCATAAAATACCTATTTCCTTATATACTTCTAGGTCTTGTTGGACCACATAAATCAGTATGAATTAAATCAAGAACATTGTTAGATTTCTCTGAAATACTCTTGAAAGTTGCTCTAACTTGCTTTCCAAATTTACATTCCTTACATACTGGATTGTGAGGTTTAACAATCTTAGGTAAATCTCTTACCACCTTAGTAGTACTGATTTTCACAATGCAATCAAAATTTACATGACAAAGTCTCTTATGCCATAACCAACTTTCATCAATATATACAATCAAACATGCTTTCTCATTGTTGTTCAAATGAAAGATATTACCTCTAGTCTGATGACCGGTTGCAATTTCCAAACTAGTTCTGTTTAAGATTTTGCATTTACCATTCTTGAATTGTAACCAAAATCCTTTCTCAACTAATTGACCAACACTCAAAATATTATGCTTCAAACCTTCAACATAGTGAAGATTATCAGTATTGTGCTTACCATCAAAATATATAGTGCCTTTTCCTTTGATTAAACAAGCTTTATCATCTCCAAATCTTACTAGACCTCCATTGTATTCCTAAAAGGTTAAGAATTTACTCTTATCACCAGTCATGTGATGTGAACATCGTGAATCAATAATCCATTCATCCTTATCTTCAACTTTAGCTACTAGGGCCTACTCTACTAGTTGAACAGTAGGTGTCGGTTGATCTTCTGTTATAGTAATAAAAGCCCATCCATTGTCTGTCGGATCTTCATCAGAATCATCAATAACTCCTTCATTAGCATAATAACAAGATTTGTCTCTATTCTTCTTAAACTTGTATTTCTGATAGTCGAGGTTAGGCTTATATGTTCTCTTAGTTTCTTCTCTTAATCTTGCATGTCTATCAAGACATCTAGAAGCCATATGACCAATCTTATTACAATTAAAACATTTAAAGGGTGATTTACCTTCATACTTACTTCCAATTGAACCTTTAGGCATTTTCCTTGCAAATAGTGCTTCAAGTTCTTCAAGTTCTTCATTTTCTCTCTCACTTTCTTCAAGTTCTCTTGCGTAGAAGGCTTTCCAATCAGATTTATCAGATGATGATGATGCTGCAGTTGATGATGATGCCTTGAAAGCTAGATTTGTCTTAATAGTAGTAACAAGACCAAATTCCTCAAGTTTAAAAGCTGAAAGTTTTCCAACCAAAGTGTCTCTAGATACTGATGCATTAAAAATTGTTCTCAATTCATTAATAGTAGTAACTTTCATTTTATATGCCAGTGGAAAAGCTCTTTAAACTTTAGAAACAATCTCATCTTCACTTAAGGTTCCTCCACAACATTGTATACCCAAAACAATTCCATTTACTCTTTCCATAAAAGTAGAAATTCTTTCTTCTTCTTCCATTTTTAGACTTTCATACTTGACCCGGAAGCATTCAAGTTTTGCAATGCTGACTCTAGAATCTCCTTCATTCAATGTTTCCAGTTTGTCCCAAATAGCTTTATTAGTATATCTGTCTGATAATCCCATGACTTGTTGATCTGATAATGTGCTCAAAAGTGCTTCTCTTGCTTTGCAATCATTTTCCTCATCTTTAGCCAAGTTAGGTGGATTAGGTTGACCTTGAGTAGGAGCAGCCATTCATTGTAACATCCCATATGTCCTTTCTAATGCAATTCAAGTGTCTCTCCATCCTAATCTTCCATATGCCATAGTTAGTTCCATCAAGTTTCAGACTATCCTTCCTGAAATAGTTAGAAGACATTGGATCTCCTCAAGCTATTAAACTTCTGGAAAAAGAGGACTAGGCTTTGATACCAATTGTTAGGTCCTAGAGACAACTAAGAGGGGGAGGGGTGAATTAGTTGTCCAATAAATTCAACCAGAACTTAGTGCTTAATGTCAGTAAACCAAACTTTATGTCGGTAGATAGTTTTATCAGTTAATTGTAGTATCGGTAAAGATTAATGCATGAAACAGAAAGACAATAACATCCACAACACATAACACAAATATTTGTATGTGGAAACCCTATAGGGGGAAAAAACACGGTGAGAAGCCTTACCCACAATCAAATGATACTACTATAGATAGTATGTGTGTACAATATGGATTATGCACATGCAGAAAGGCCAGCTACCTAGAGCTCACTGCTCAATCACAAAATGAGAGTCACACTGACTACAATTGGATGGTTAAATCCAATGATAATGTACTACATAAAATAGCATCTTCATATGTTAGATTCAGTACCAGTTTAGTTTTGATTGCCCTCACAAAAACCTTCCTTCAACCTTCAAATGATGTTTGCATGTATAGCTCTGCTTATTTTTGCATATACCTTATTACAATTCCTTTTTCCAATCGCATATCAATATTACAAATGAGATATTACGTTTATACCATAACCTAAGACCAATTGAATAGGTCATCTCACTAAAAGATATTACAATAAAATCAATTACAAATAAATCAATATTTGATGCATGATGTTGGCTCAAATGCATTTACAATAATAATAAATCATCTACATAATGTGTCATGCTGATCTGGAATAGATATGCCTGTCGGTGCATATCTTGGACCTATTTGCCAGTAACAACAAATATGCAAACCCAAATAAAAAAATAACCAAATTGCCAAAACCAAGTGATCAAATAATGTCTTCGACATAACCAAGTAGTCTCCAAGTCATTCCAAGTGCCGGTGAACAATATAATCTGTCAGTGAACCAAATACCGGTGACTGTGCATAAGTCTCTGACTTGCTGATGAACATAACTAAAGATCTCCAAGTGCTGATAAGTGTTGACAAGTGATGACAGGTGTTGACATCAGTGACAAAACCATATCAACATATCCAAAATACCAACATTGTCATTGTTGGCAACACACTTCATGGGAGATCCAACAATCAAGGTAATCGACATTCAGGGAATCGATAGACATGTAACCGACAAACTTGGAATAGTTATTCTAAAGGATGACATAGGAGATTGATCTAGCAAGCATGGAAGTGACAACAGTCATATTGTTTTGTGTTTAAATTTTTTGGGGGTCGACATGTGTCTTATCATTTGAAATATGGTTATAAGCTGACATAAGGCATTTGTGTTTAATCATGTAATTGGGTATATAAGTGTTAGGAACCAGGAAGGACAACTGAGAGGGGGGGGGGGCGAATCAGTTATCAATAAATTACAACTCAAAACAAATTATTCCAACTTAAAACTCAGTGCCGATAAAAAAATTAATAGTTATATTAATAACAGTACAACTTAAAGCATGAAACAGAAAGGAAAATAACATCCACAACACATGACACAAAGATTTTGACATGGAAACCCTGTAAGAGGAAAAACCATGGTGGGAAATCTTACCCACAATCAGATGGTACTACTATAGATAGTAAGTGAATATAATAATGGGGTCTACACATGCAAAAAGGCCAACTGCCTAGAGCTCACATCTCAATCACAAAATAGGAGTCACGCTGAATGCATAGTTGGATGGTTAAATCCAATAAAAATGTGCTGATTCAATTTAGCATCTTCAATGTTGGATTCAGTACTAGTTTAAGCTCTACGCATGAGGACCAAATACCTTCATGACCTTTAACAACCTTCCTTCAACCTTTAGATTATATCTGCATGATTGGCATAAGGATCTTCTTATTTTCTCTCTTCACAATGATCTTCAATATATGCACACATACACACTTCTTCCAAATAAGATCTTACAATTATTTATACAAAACCTAAGACCTAGTCATTAGGTCAGCTCCCAAAAGATATTACATTTAAATCAATTACAAAATAAGTCTTGGTGCAATACAATATGTCAGCCTCAATATATTTACACATTATCCAATCAATAAATTATTTCCAAATTGTGTCGTGTTGATCTAGAACATGATATCATATGTTTGTTCATAACTTGGACCTATCTGCCAATTAAGGAAAATATGTGAACCCAATCAGTCCAATATGTAAAACACCAAATGCAAACATCCAATCCATGTTTTTGACATAACCAAATTATCTCCAGATGATAACAAATCATCATCAACTCCCTAAGCTTCCGGTGAAACATATACCAGTGACTGTGCATAAGCCAATAAGCCAACATCCATGTTGGGACCATAATGTGTCGGTTCATCAACAAACCAATATAACCAAAGTGCCAAGTCAAGAATTTCAACCTCCAAAAAGATAAGTGTTGACATCAATGACAAAACCAATGCAACACATGATGAAGTCATCCATAATACCAACAATCTCCCCCTTTGGCATTGATGGCAACACTAGATGGAAAAACATCTAAGTGCCAAAAATAGAATGCCAACAATCTCCCTTAAATATATCAATCACAAAGTTTTGTACCAAAAATAGAAACAGTATAATGAAAACCAAAATACATCTTCAAAGTACAATTTTTTTCTAGAGACATTTCTCCCCCTTTGACATCACATGTCAAAGAAGTTAAAAGTCAAAACATAACATACAACTAACTACTCCCCCTGAGCAGTAGCTCTCCTTCATCAAGTTGTAAAAAAACATTTTTTGTTAGTCCCTACTGATTTGATGCCAATATACATCATTTAAGTCTCTGTCGGTGGGGCGATTACCCCAAGCTTCTCTCTGAGATATTCAAATGTTTCCTTAGGAAAAGGCTTTGAAAAAATATCTGCAATTTTCTCTTTAGTGTTCACATAAACCAATATCACTTCATTTGCTTCAAAATTTTCTTTCAGAAAATTATACTTAATAGAAACATGTTTTTCTTTAGAGTGAAATACCAGATTCTTTGATATATCTATTATTGCTGAGTTATTATAGTAAATAACTACCGGTTCTTTGCATGTTACCTTGATATCCTTCAACATTTGCTTGATCCATAATACCTTATAGTAAATAACTACCGGTTCTTTGCATGTTACCTTGATATCCTTCAACATTTGCTTGATCCATAATACCTGAGGGCAATTAGTTGCTACTACAACATATTCTGCTTCTCCTGTAGATAATGATGTGCAAGTCTGCTTCTTGATGATCCATAAAATTAATCTTCTACCAAGAAATAATATGTCGCCAGTGGTACTCTTTATGTCATCCACATCTCCTACCCAATGTGCATCTGTATATGCACATAACTCAAAATTGTCATTCTTAGGATACCATAAACCAAGATTTTTTGTGCCCTACAGGTACCAGAAAATCCTTTTTACTGCAGTTTCATGATTTTCTTTAGGTTTTATTTGAAATATTGAAACAATACACATTGCATTCATTATATCAAGTCTGGTTTGTGTCAAATACAATAACCCTCCAATCATAGATTTGTACCTTGTCAGATTTACTGGAGTTGAATCATCCTTTGATGTCAATTTATCAGTTGTAGTCATAGGAGTGCTTACTGGTTTGGAGTTTTCCATTCCAAATTTCTTCAAAACATCCTTGAAGTATTTTGTTTGACAAATGAATATATCTTTATCTGTTTGAGAAATTTGCAAACCTAGAAATTTTTTTATCTCTCCAATCATAGACATTTCAAATTCTTCCTACATCTTATTACCAAAGTCTTTGCATAGCTCTTCTTCTCCTCCAAAAATGATATTATCCACAAATACTTCAATAACCAAAATATTATCATTGGTAATTTTGTAATACAAATTACTGTCACCATTACCTTTTGTGTATCCAAGCATTAGAAGATATTTATTCAGTCTAGCATACCAAGCTCTGGGAGCTTGCTTCAATCCATATAAAGCTTTTCTTAATCTGCAAACCATATCCTTATCATCTGTTAATGAAAATCTATTAGGTTGTTCAATGTAAACTTCTTCTTCAAGATCTCCATTCAAAAATGCACATTTTACATCCATCTGATAAACCTTATAGTTCTTGTGAGCTGCAAATGCAAGAAACAGTCTTACTGCTTCAATTTTGGCTACTGGTGCAAAGGTTTCATTATAATCAATTCCTTTTTTTTGAGAATAACCTTTACAAACTAATATTTCTTTATTTTTAATTACTTCACCATCTTCATTAAGTTTATTTCTAAATACCCATTTAGTTCCAATTATATTTTTGTCTTTAGGTTGGGGAACTAATGTCCAAGTATTACTCTTTTCAATATGTTTTAATTCTTCTTCCATTGCTTTTATCCAGTGTTTCTCTTAACATGCTTCAACAATTGATGCTGGTTCAACTTGAGGAATTAAACATACATCTTCATTTTCCAATCTTCCTCTTGTCATAACACCTTGATTTTTATTTCCTATTATCTGATTTTTTGAATGATTCAATCTTACATACCTGGGTTTAATCTGATTTCCATTCATAGGCCCTATTGTTCTTCAATCACAATTGAGTTCTCTGATGATGCCGATGTGACTAGTTCTTCATTTTGTTTTGTTGCAATCCATGTCGGTTCATTTATAATCATTTCTACTCCCAGTTCAGAACCTATAGATCTTGATTTTCCTCTAAAATGTTCATCTATCTTCACATTAGTACTTTCAATGATTTTCTACAATCTTTTATTATAACATCTATATGCCTTGCTTCTAGTTGAATAACCAAGAAATATTCCTTCATCACTTCTAGGATCAAATTTGCCAATAGACTCATCTCTCCTAATATAGCATTTTCTTCCAAATATTCTAAAGTATTTAAGAGTAGAAATATGAACGAACCATAGTTCATAAGGGGTCTTACTGGTTTCACCTTTGATGTGAACTCTGTTGAAAGTATAAACCGTTATATTCACTGGTTCTCTCCAGTACATATGAGTTAGATTTTCTTTCATCATCATGGTTCTTAATGCATCCAGTATAGTTATGTTCTTCCTTTCCACAACTCCATTCTGCTGGGGTGTTCGGGGTGCTGATAGTTGTCTTTTGATTCCATTATCTTCATAGTATGCATTGAATTCCCTAGATGTAAATTCTCCTCCTTGACCAGATCTCATACATTTGATTTTATTGTTGGTTTCATTCTCTACCATTGCCTTGTATATCTTGAATCTTCCAAAAGCTTATGATTTCTCCCTGAGAAAAGTAACCCAACACATTCTAGAATAATCATCAATTATTACCATAAAGTATCCATCACTCTGAGGACTTCTTGTTCTTGTTGGACCACATAAATCAGTGTGAATTAAATCAAGAATATTATTGGATTTATCAAAAATTCTCTTAAATGTTGTTCTAACTTGCTTTCCCATTTGACATTCCTTACATACCAGATTATGAGGTTTCACAATCTTAGGTAAATCCCTTACTGCCTTGGTTGAACTGATCTTTACAATGCAATCAAAATTCACATGACAGAGTCTTTTATGCCATAACCAACTTTCATCAATCTGAGCAATCAAAAATGTCTTATCGTTGGTGTTCAAGTGAAAGATATTACCTTTAGTTTGATTACCGGTTGCAATTGACATTCTTGAATTGTAATTGAAATCCTTTTCCCACTAACTAACCAACACTCAATAGATTATGCTTTAAACCATAAACATAATAAACATTTTCAGTTTTGTGCTTACCATCCAAAGATATAGTGTCTCTTCCTTTGATTAAACAAGCTTTGTCATCTACAAATCTTACTATACCTCCATGATATTCCTGTAATGACAAGAATTTTCTTTTATCAACAGTCATATGATGCAAGCAACCACTATCAATGATCCATTCATCCTTTTCTTCATTTTTTGCTACTAATGCTTGCTCTACCGGTTTGACAATAGGTGTTGGTTGATCTGGTTTTAATGCAACAAATGCCCATCCACTATCTACTAGATCTTCATTAGAATCATCTATAACTCCTTCATCTGCATAATAACATGACTTATCTCTATTTTTCCTAAATTTTTATCTCTGATATTTAGAGTTAGGCTTATATGTTCTCTTTGCCTCATCTCTTCATCTTGAATGTCTATCAGGACACCTAGATGCCATATGACCAACTTTATTGTAATTAAAATATTTGAAAGGTGCTTTACCTTCATACTTACTTCCTGTTGGACCTTTAGGCATCTTCCTTGCAAATAGTGCTTCAAGTTCTTCAAGTTCTTCATTTTATCTTCTGATATCTTCAAGTTCTTTTGCATAAAGTTCTTTTCAATCAGATTTGTCAGATGATGATGATGATGCTTTGAAGGCTATATCAGTCTTGACTATAGAAACATGACCAAATTCTATAGATATCTCTAGATACTGATGTATTAGGCATTGTTCTCAACTCATTAATAGTTGTCACTTTCATTTTCTAAGCCGGTGGCAAAGCTCTTAAAACTTTAGAAACAATTTTATCTTCATTTTAAGATCCTCCAAAACATTGTATTCCTAAAACAATTTCATTTTCTTTCCTTAAATGCAAAAATTCTTTCATCCTCTTCCTTTTTAAAATTTTCATAC